>NC_142931.1:24822380-24967380 GCF_046866305.1 Octopus bimaculoides | reverse complement strand
TGGGCCGGGGGCTTTCCCTGTCTTCATACTCTTAATTGCTTTATCTACCCTGGTACTGTCAACTCGGATAGCTGGTCCCTCTGTTGGGTCAACATACGGCAAGCTCTCTTCCTCCCATTCATTCTCTTTATTAAGCAATCTATCGTAGTGGCATCTCCAGACCTCTTTCTTTGCAGCCTCATTTAGTGCAAGCGTACCATCATCCATGCGAACACATTTCTCTCTTACAACATCACTATTCTCTCTCCTACACTGTCTTGCAACACAAAATACCTTGAGTCTTTGGTCCTCACAGCGCAGAACATTGGCAAATCTTTTCTTATCTGCTTCCCCTCTGGCTAAATTGGAAGGTTTGGAGGTGATGTACAGGAATTATATTATAGAAAAAAATTAAGGTACTCAGATATGAATGTATGTATATATATATATATATATATATATATATATATATATATATATATATATATACATATATATATATATATATGTAATGGTATATATATATGTGTGTATATATGTGCATATATATGTGTATATATATATGTGTGTGTATGTATATATATGTATATATAGTGTTTGTGTTTTGATAGCTGGTGTTGGTTTGTTTGCATCATTGTAACCTAGTAACCTAGCAATTCAACAAAAGTGAGCAGTAGAATAAGTGCCAGACTTGAAAAACAAAAAAGGCCCTACCATCAATTTGTTCATCTAAAACCCTTTATGGCTGTTCTCCAGTAAGGTCACGATCCAATTACTGAAACAAGTAAAAATTAAAAGGTAAAAGATATCCTTGTAATATTTTGTTAAAGCTAACTTATTCTGTTAGTCAGCGTAATATTTTAATGTTAATTAATATCATGGTAATCACTACATTCTACTAAATTACTGTGCAAGACAACATAAATAACATTCTGTGATATCATTGTTCAGGGTTAAGTAGTATACATTGGTTTCAGATTTTTGTACAAGACCGGCAATTTCAGGGGAGGGGGTAAGTTGACTACATCACCTCCAGTGCTCAGCTGGTACTTTTTTTTTACTGATCCCAGAAGGATGAAAATCAAAGTCAACATTGGCAGAATTTGAACTGAGAACATAGAGATGAAGGAAATACCAGTAAGCATTTTGCCTGGCATGCTAACAATTCTACCAGATCATATATTCTTTTCTACTCAATTAGATTGACCCCTGTAATTTTGGGAGTGGGTGCTGGTCGATCTGATTGACCCCAGTATGCACCGAAAGGGTGAAAGACAAAGTTGACCTTGGTGGAATTTGAACTCACAACATAAAGACAGACAAAATATTGCTAAGCATTTTGCCTGGCGTGCTAATGTTTCTTATTTCTTTACTGCCAACAAGGGGCTCCACACTGAGGGGACAAACAAGGACAGACAAAGGGGATTAAGTCGATTACATCAACCCCAGTGTGTAACTGGTACCTAATTTATCGACCCCCGAAAGGATGAAAGGCAAAGTCAACCTCGGCGGAATTTGAGCTCATATATTAACATGTTAACTGTCATGGCTTGTTACTGGAACTTACTGGTGTTGGTAATAATGCTATTTAATTACATAGAAATATAATCGTTTTTCGGATTTTTACCATATTTCATAATTAAACTTTGATATTTACCTCTCGTTATTTGAATATCCTCAAAACTATGTCAAAGATACAGAATAAAATATTTTCTCAAATTATGAGAATGTACCCTCAGTGGTGAATATGGCAGTTGAGTGAAGTTTGTGATGAACCACTCGTGGTATATGTGGCAGCTAATGTGTTAAAGTTATTACTAGTAAGAATTACGATATATTTATTTCTAAAATATTTATCAATTATAATATTGAAGCATGTGGTATGAATGTTATTAATTCAAATCTCTTTAAATTGTTGGGTTCTTTCAGGGTTGGAATGATGTGAGCTTTCATGGATCAAACCAAATACCGACAAAAAATATAGATTCTTTGGCTTCTGAAGGTATAATTTTGAATAATTACTATGTTTCACCAATCTGCACGCCAACACGAAGCGCTCTGATGACTGGACGGCATCCAATCCATACAGGTGATGTTTTTAATTAAATTTCAGTGTATTATTGGTTTCTTTTTTAACTGAACTCATGACAAGTGAGTAGATAATTGCTTGAACTCCAGTGGATTTATTATTAATAGCTGTGTCTTGTCACCAAGACTGAATCACCAGAATTACTAGGTTGAGGAAAAAGTTCATGCGCTGTGTTAAAATAATGATTTTTTTTTTATGCAAGAATTTATTCAAAAACAACAACAACTATTCTTCAAAACACAGCGCACAAACTTTTTCCTCAACCTAATATATTTTCCAAGCAATAATCTGTTAATTCTTCATTAGGCTTTCTTTTAGCTGCAATTAAGCATTTGCAAAGTAAAAACAGATATTTCTTTTATGTCAGTATGCAAAGAAGACTCTCTCAATGAAAAGTGTCAACTGTCTCAAGCTGACAAGATCAATATATTACTGGTACACATTTAATTAATGCTGAAGAAATGAAGGACAAAGTAAATTCAAAACAATAAGGAACCTTGATATAAGTTAAATTCAGTATCATAAATTTCAATTAATTCTTCTTCATCATCATCATCATCATCACTGTGATCGTCATCTTCTGCATCATCATTTTAAAGTCTACTTTTCCATATTTGCATGTGTCAGACAAGAGTATATTGGGGCACAGCTTTCCGTGGCCAGATACCCTTCCTGTCACCAACACCTACTTGTTTCCAAGTGAAGTAACAACCTCCCAGTCTATTTATCCAACAAACAGCCTGGACTTACTAATGCAGAGAACTGGAAGCAAATGACGCTGAAATGTGCTTTTTGTTCAGGAAGATCACGAGAGCATGTCAAAGAGGAGGACCAGGCTGCTGTGTGGACTGTAGACAAATGATACTGTTACTGGAGCCATTGATTATGAGTGACAAGAGAAATATGAAATTGCTTACACTCATACGTATATATATACATATACATGTACTACAGGCTTCTTTCAGTTTCTATCTTTCTATTTCACCCACAAGTCCTTTGTCAGCTCTGGGTTGTAGTGGAAGACACATGCCCAAGGTATCACTTAGTGGGACTGAACTTAAAACAATGGTTAGGAAGCAAACTTTTTAACTACACAGTCATGCTTGTGTCTAATTAAGACTGATAAATCCAGAAGAGTGAATGGTTCTAACACTTAACATTTCAAGTGTACTACTAATACACATTTGCATTATTTTATATCTTAGGTTGGCAAAAAATCATTATATCTTATTCGTTCTCTGTAAATTATTTTTACACTATTTATAAACGCTCAAACACATGACATTTATTCTATAAAGCAATCATGCATTTCTATTTTTATATGCATTGCAAAATACAGTAATTAGGGAAAAAGTTAAAGAGGACATAAATGAACAGAGGTGAAGGATGAGACAGAGTTAATGAGGAAGTGGTAGCATGTTAAATATCATCATTATTAGGCATTTGCATTTTGATTGTTCAGAAATAACATACAATCAAACAAATTTCATTCTGATCCATTGAATATCTTCTGCAATAGAAATGTTCTGGTTTTTACCTCTTCAAAATGACTCCTGCTGTTGTTATTGACTTATCTGTGTGTTTTTTTTTTTTTTGTCTATTTCTCTTTTTATGATATTTATGTTGTTTCTTTATTTTTTATTAACTGTAATTATGTTTGCATTATCTATCTGTACATTAAATGGTTTCATATATATATAGATAAAGTAATTAAATTATTGAAAACTACACAAACAAAAACAAAAATGCTGTTTAGCCATTGCAAACAGAGACATTTAGCAATCCCATAATTTGAGTTTTATAAAATACCATTTAATTTTAATTTAGATTCAATATTTTTTATTTGCTAATAGTAACAAAGTGTATTGCCAGCTGTTTTCATATGTTGTATGTGTGTGTGTGTAGAGAGAGAGAGACAGAGACAGGTGATTATACACCTTATGGGTAAGTTGTTTTTTTAACCAAATCTGGTTTATTCTGCTTTTGAATATGCACTATGTAATCTATTCAAATAATAAACAAGAATTTGAACACAAATTATGTTTAATAACTGGTTGGAAGTTGGACATATATGGATTTACATGGAATTCTAAATAAAACTTAAGTCTCTCATGTGAAGGTAGGGTAAATCTCAGCTGTTTCCTCTTGAAGTACATCTGCTTATTCCATTATTACAATCCAATATGTAGCCTCAGTTGCCTCTTTCAGTTTCTGTCTACCAAATCCACTCATGAGTTTTTAGTTGTCCCAGGGCTACAGTAGAAGACCCTTGCCCTGTGTCTTCTACTATACCTCTGCAATGGAGCACAGTGTGATTCAACCCAAGACCACATGGTTGGGAAGCAAGCTACTAACTACACAGCTACACCTGCATGTATGCAGAGCTTGCTTCCCAACTATGTGGCCTGAAGCTGGTCAGAACCATGTGAGTGGATTTTGTAGGCAAAAACTGAAAGAAGTCTGTAGTATATATATATATATATATATATATATATATATATATATATATACTACAGACTTCTTATATACACACACACACACACACACACACACACACACACACACACACACATATATATATATAAATTTATATGTATCTGTGAGTGTGTATATGTTTGTACATAATACCCTTGTCTCAATATCACATGGTGGTTGTAAACGAGTATCACCATCATACAAGCAGTGTGCTTCATTTCATTCTTCTGTGGAAAAGGAAACAGGTTAAGAGCTGATGACAGGAATGACACCTGGCCATAGACAATCTGTCCAACTTATGCAAGCATGGAAAAGTCATCATCGTTGTCGTCATTAACATCCAGCTTCCATGCTAGCATGGATGTGGGATAAAGTGCTGGGCCTCACTGAGGAGATGACATGGGGCTGGGACTTGTGGTGATTTGCTGTACTTGAGAAAACATACCAAGCTAAGTAAAATTGTGGTCATCCATACATACAGGCATGTCCTTTATGCCATGCCCCCATTCCCCCTCCCAGCTGTGAGGTTTTTGCCTTGTAGGTACTAGTGCCACATAAAATGCACTCAAGCATGTGCTATGTAAAATGCACTTCATGCCAGTTCCATGTAAATTGCATTCATGCCAGTGCCACATAAAATGCACTTGTGCCAGTACTACTTAAACACCCATGCCAGTGGTATGTAAAAAGTAACCAGCACACTCCTGCCATAGAAATTATGCCAAAACAGACAACTGGAGCCTGGACAGTCCTCTCAAACTAGTCAACCCATGCCAGTATGGAAAACAGACATTAACAATGATGATGATGATACATAATCAGGAAATTAAACAATGATGATGATATATAATCAGGAAATTAAACAATCATGCTATATAATCAGGACATATTCTCTCAAAATTATTTCAGAATATGACTAATTATCTAATATCAGTATCAATTTGAGACAAAAAAAGGAAATTTTATGTCTACGATGTCTAATATCACTTTATATTCAAAATCTTTGCCATTAACTCAAAGTTCATTCATAGTTTGATATATGTGGTAAACTATGAATTAAAGCGAAATGCCTTGCTCTGTTGGATAATACATATTGTATACACAATACCATATTGATATATATGGTGTATAACTTGTTCTGTTATACCAAGTAACTGACCTAATTATTTAGTGACGACAACCATAGTACCGTTCAAAAAAATTATTAAAACATTTCTGAGTAATTTGTGGTAGAGGGTGTTGTTGGCACTCCATAGTATAATTGAGAATCCATTTACCCACAAAGTGATAGATACATAGTTTATATCTCATTAGTTGCCCTATTTCTTTTCCATGTCAAACATAGATTGATACTTACAATGTTTAAAATCACATGTTGTTAAATATATAATTTTGTATTTTACACACACACACACTTATATAATATATATATACTTTTATACTTTTAGCCATGCTGGAGTGCAACCTTTTAGTTGAAAATAATCAACCCATGGGCTTATTCTTTGTAAAGCTGGTGCTATTCTATTGGTCTCTTCTGCCAAACTACTATGTTATGAGGGCATAAACATCAGTTGTCATGTGATGGTGAGGGGGTGAAACACAAACACACACACATAAATATACAAGATCTGATCAATAAGTATCCGGATTGGTGCTATAAAAACAAAACTACAGCACGTAGCAGTTTGGCATTTAATCTCCTTCAAAGTAGTCCCTTTTGGAAGCCACACATTTAATCCAGTGCTGTTTCCATTGATGGAAGCATTCCTGGAACTCGTTTTCTTGGGATAATCAACAGCTGCCTCATCGCATTCACTTTGATTTCCTCAATGTCCTGAAATCTTCTTCCTTTCAAGTGGGGTTTGATATTTGGAAAGGGGAAAAAGTTGCAAGGATCTGGAGAATACAGTGTCCGTCTGACCTGAAGAATGCTGTGTCTAGCCAAAAACTATTGCACATGCTGCGCTGAACTGGTGCATTGTCAGCTGAAAGCAATTTTAGCACAAACTTGACAGACATACATTTCATGTCCAAATCTTCAGTAATAATGGACTGAACTGAACCATAACTAATCTGCACATTCTCTTATGGATAGTGATTCAACGATTTACCCTCACAGCTGCATGCACATCTGTGATGTTTTTCTCAGTTCTGTTGGTTGCTGAACATTTGTCACTATCGACATTTTTACAGCTCATACACTCCTCTCCATACACTTTCTGCAACTTTGCATAGGTCTCTGAGCAGGTATCGTCAAACTTTTGGCAAAATTTGATGCTGATTCATGGTCAATGCAATGATCACACACTGCATACGTTCCTTCCAAGCACTGTTGTAAACAGCAGAAGTGAGCTAGAATTTTATAACTTAGCATGCATGCACAGCAGAGTTTAAGGTCAATCAGTGCCAAGCAGCTTCACTCTGCGTGTTTTAGTTTTGTTACTATGGCAACAGTCCGGATACTTATTGATCAGACCACAAAACGGGGGTAGTTGATGAAGGAAAATGTTCTCTATGTGGCTTGTGTGTTTTCTGTACTCTGGTTATAATTATTTTTTTGTCTACGTTTTGTTTGCAATGTCCTGTACCCAGATATGCACCTATATATACAAGTAGACGAAGGTATGCACTTACCTGTACGTATATATGCATATACTCATTTATTATTGTTTTATATATATATATATATATATTTATATATTACTCTTTTACTTGTTTCAGTCATTTGACTGCGGCCATGCTGGAGCACCGCCTTTAGTCGAGTAAATCAACCCCATGACTTATTCTTTGGATGCCTAGTACTTATTCTATCAGTCTCTTTTGCCGAACTGCTAAGTTACGGGGACCTAAACACACCAGCATCAGTTGTCAAGCGATGTTGGGGGGAGGGGGACAAACACAGACACACAAACGTATACACACGATGGGCTTCTTTCAGTTTCCGTCTACCAAATCCACTCACAAGGCTTTGGTTGGCACGAGGCTATAGTAGAAGACACTTACCCAAGATGCCACGCAGTGGGAATGAACCCGGAACTATGTGGTTGGTAAGCAAGCTACTTACCACACAGCCACTCCTGCGCCTATATTATATATATTTTTATATGTATATTTTATTGGATGAATGTATGTTTGTCCTTTATTTGGAATTTTTTCCTAAGGTTTCTAATGTCTTTTTTTCATACTTTACTTTTGAATTTTCTTATATAAATTTGTATAGGCATGAAAGCTTGTATACAAATAATTAGTATATGACTAAACTTATAAACAAAGTTCAACAAATTCATTCATATCTATGTAATGGAAGAGATTGGATGTTAAAATGGATTATACTTTTTATATTTCATGTTGCTATACAATTGTTTCATACAAATGGACCCAGATATTCATAAATACAAAATCGTAGTAGTCATATTTGTACTCGTCAGTAGCTAATAGAACAACAAAAAAATCTAGACTCAAATAAACGTGACTGGAAGAATGAATCCCAAAATGATAACTAAGAAAAAACCTATGTTCTTTAGTCTTTTTTCGTGGTTGAGAAACAAGCTTCTTACCACACAGCAATACCTGCGCTTATATATAGTATTAATAATCATTTAATGTCTATTTTCTTTGCTGGCATGAAATGAATGATTTGTCAGAATCTAATGAGCTGCAGCACTGTGTTGGGCTCCAATGTCAGTTTTGGCATGGCTTCTATAGCTAGAGTGCTCTGCCTAATGTCAACTACTTTACAGTGTGTACTGGGTGTTGTTTTCATGCCATTGACACTTGTGAGGTCGCCAAGTAACTTGCAAGACTAAAAATAAACATATATACATACAGATGTATGTACATATGTATGCCTTAGTAGAAGATACTTGCTCAAGGTTCCAGTCAGTAGGACTGAACCCAGAACCTTGTCGTTAGGAAGCAGACTTTGTACCATGCAGCCATGCCTGCATCTACAATATATTGAAGAAAAATATGTAAAATTTTTGGTTTCTGTTTTCTCATAAACTTATGGTGGTCATTTCTTCAACATCAGGTATGCAACATGGGGTAATTTGTAGCTCTCAAACATATGGTTTACCATTGAATGAAACACTTATGCCTGAATATCTAAATAAACTTGGATATACTTCTCATATTGTTGGAAAGGTAAGTTTATATCTATTATTTCCTGTATGATTACTAGAAAACTTTTCAATCATTTCACCATTCATAGGTAACAAAGACCTACCCCAACTCCCCCAAATTTTATAGCTTTGAAGGTTAGACCTATTCTTCATTATATATGAGACATCAATATGAATATACTGTCAGTTTTGCCATGAATCTTCTGTTTTGGTACAAAAACAGCAGCAAATTTAAAGATATTGTTTTATATTAAATTCTATTAAAAGATACTTGTGAAATCAATTAGCTATTAGAACACCCACAAAATAATTTTTTTTTAAATACTTCAAAGGTTCTCGATGATTCCATAAGAATAGTAACCAAAGTAAAAATGTGATGGCAAAAATTTAGGCAGCTATTACCTAGGCTTGCAACAAAGGGTTTCTCTCTCTAGATGAAGGGCATGTTGTATGATGCTTTTGTATAAAGTGCAGTGTTTCATGGTTGCAGAACATGAATAGTAGAGGCTGGAAGGAAATGAAACAAACATGCTCTGCTTGATATGTGATGTTAGGCTCAAGAATGACTATGTATAAATGAGCAAATAAAAACTGGGTATATGACTAAGAGGAATCAGAAGTAGTGTGTAAAAGAGAAGAATAAGGTGGTACCAATCTGTGATTCTTTTAGAGAGTGATAGTTGCATAAAGAAGTACAAAGTAATTCAAAAAGATACTGGAAAAGAAGAGGAAATGATAAAATCTACTCTTTGGAGGCTGAATCTCATTAAGACCATAACAAAGAACCACAAGTGGTGAGATATTGTGATGGAAAATGATCCATGAAAGCCTGGAAAAACAACCATAAAATAATGTTCTCACCACTGCTTGACTCCTTAAATAAGGGTATTATTAAGAATGCTTTTCGATTTAGTAGACAAAGATGATCTTTAAAAGCTTCTGCATATTGATAACACTGGGGAATAAATTTTTAAAAGTTTTATGGTGTCTCAGATTTTAGACTTGGTTCTAGGTATATTCACACCACTGAAAGAAATGAAGCCAGTATGCTTCACTGGATGTGCAACGTTAGTGTGCATGTACGACAGAGTGTAAGCATCTTGAGAGAAATGTTTGGCATAAGAAGTATCAGATGTGTGCAAGAGAGATGACTGCACTGGTATGGTCATGTGATGCATATGGACAAGGACAGCTGTGTAAAGCAGTAAAGCAGTGCTGATCTCTAACTATGGAGGGTACCTGTGGTAGAGGTAGACCCAGGTGTTGAAGCATGATCTTCAAACTTTGGGCCTCACAGAGGCAATGACTAGTGACCGAGGCCTTTGGCGATATGTTGTGCTTGAGATGACTTTTCAAGCCAAGTGAAATCATATCTGTCACCAATGCTGGTGTCACATGACTGGCACCCATGCTGGTGGCATGTAAAAAAGCACCTTTTGAGCATTGGGCCTCACGGAAGCAAGGTGGCTGATGCCAGTGGCATATGAAAAGCACCTTTCAAGTGTTGGGCCTCACAGAGGCAATGACAAATGACCAAAACCTTTGACATTATGCCGTGCTTGGGAAGACCCATCAAGCCAGGCAAAATTGCACTCATGGCAGATACTGGTGTCATGCAAATGGCACTCATGCTGGTGGCATGTAAAAGCACACATTACACTCTCAGAGTGGTTGGCATTAGAAAAGGCATCCAGCTGTAGAGACCATGCCAAATCAGACTGGAGTCTGGTGCAGCCTTCCAGCTTGCCAGCCCTGGTCAAATTGTCCAACCAATGCCAACATGAACAATGGACATTAAATGATGATGATGATGATGACCGAATAAGAATATATCCTTCATTTGTTTCTAGCAGCTCTAGTTTTTGAAGTAATGCGCTTATAAATAAATGTACCAAAATCACCCACTATCATAATAGAGAAATGAATTTACTACCCTTCTTCTCTGAGGAAAATGGTTTTGTTCATTTGCAATGATGTTCAAGGCTTATTGACAAAAATGGATGTATCAAAATATGTAACAACTGAATGGCAGTTATTTGTAGATAGATCTAAGCAAAGCTTAAAATGTTTATTTCTACACAATAACAACAAATATGGATCAATCCCAATTGATCATTCGATAAAGATGATTGAAAAGCAGGAAACAATCACCAATGGCTAATTTATGTACATCTTAGGATGGTGAATTTCTTTTCTAAGTCAGTAGAATGGCTACACCAAAGATCTCTGTTTTATTTGCCTCTGGTATAGTAGATATAAAGATGAACACTGGGTGAGAAAACGATGGCCTCTGAGATAAAACATGGTCACTGGGAAAAAATGAAATCTCAGAACCATTTTACCATCACTGCACATTAAACTAAGTTTAATGAAACAGCTTGCAAAGGCTTTGAACAAAGAAGAGAACTGCTTCAACTACATATGCAGAACATTTCCTGCACTGTTCATAAAGAAGCTGATGGCAGATATTTTTGACAGGCAACAAAACAGGGAGTTCATGAAAGACCCACATTTCCAAGATTCAACGAACAGTGTTGAGGTTGATGCATAGAATTTGTTCATCTTCATTGTAAGGAATTTTCTTGAGAGTCATAAAGCTGATAACTATGAATTGGTGAAGAACATGCTCTCTTCTTTCCTTTGATTTGACTGCATTATGATCATTTGGATCATTTCTCATACGACTTTGGTGACCCAAGTGATGAACAGGGCAAACTATTCCACTAAAATCTTAGAACTATGAAAGTAAGCCACTGAGGTCAGTGGGATACTCATATGATGATGAATTGCCTTTGGACCATTCAACATGATTGTCCTGGAATTGCTCACTATAGGTAGTCTCTGAAAGACCACTTTTGTGAGATGTCTGAGTAAATGAACGTTGTATCAATAATAACTTTCTACACTTATTTCATTATTGTTTGATTCTATGGATGTAATTTAATCAGAAATAAATCATTTTTATTGTATGTAGTGATTTTTTTTTTATTCAAAAGACAGCAATAATTTGTTGTCATCAATCCTTGTGCTCAATTGATTGTATACTAACATATCTGGATAACGAGAGCTGATGGAGAAAAACTCATGGCATATTTAGAATTTACCTAAAAATAGGTCTAATATCTCAGGCATTATATCCTGTGTTTCCTGCCTAATCAATAACAGTGTATGTGTATTGATAGATCGCTGACCAAAGCATTCAATTTTTTTTCTTCATGTTTTTCTCCTTGTTTTCTCCGTATTCTTTCTGTTGAAGAACGTAGCTCGAAACGTTAAAGACTTTCTCTATTCCCAAGCATTAAACTAATACATCCTTTTGTTGTTTACACCACCTGTCCTCGTCTGTTGTTGTTTTTTTCGTAAATTCTCCCATATATATATATATATATATATATATATATATATATATATATATATATATATATGGTCATAGCCTCATATAGCCCCACCCCTTTATTACTTATTTTTTAATATTATTTGAACATTTTTCATTTTAATTTTAAAGTGGCATCTTGGTTTTATATCTGAAGATTATACCCCTACAAAGCGTGGCTTCAGTTCTCACTTTGGTTACTGGTTGGGTGCAGAAAGTTATTACCTCCATCTTGCTGGTAGAGGTGTAAGTATTTTTCTTTGTTTTTTCTATGTATTGCCAAGTTTTACATTCTCTGTTATATAATTTGACTTGATAGTATAGTTGTTGTTGACATTGTTTTCTAGAATATCTTTTTTAAGTTTGGTTTAGCTTCATATGTATCAAATATTAATGACAATGGACACTTAACTAATGCGTGCACGTATGTCTATGTGTGTATGCATTCCCCATTTCAAGGGGATGTTTCTCTTTGGAGTGAGGAATGGAAAACAGAAATCTGGCAGTAACCAATGGCAACTTTCAAGGACAAGGGGAGGTAATTTCAAGAAATCAAGAAGAAATTTGAATCCAACTCACAACCTTGCAACCATGAGCTCAATACCCTAATCACTAAGCCATGCCTAGTGGTTATACACATATATGTGTATATCCTTTTGTTATTTACACCACCTGTCCTCGTCTGTTGTTATTATTTGTATATTCTCCCATATATATATATATATATATATATATATATATAATATATATATGATATACATATATATATATGTGTGTGTTTACACACACACACACACACACACCAGGTGCAGCATATATATTTAACTATTATTCATTTTGTCATAAAATAAAATGTTTTAAGTTTTGTTTAATGAAAATTAACAGGCTGATTGTAATATTTATTGACAATATTTATCATATATTTACAGTCCAAAATGGTCAATATTGATTGAACAGACTTACGATTAAAAGTGTTCAAACCATGACTATTGCATTTGCTTTTTTTTTTCATGCAATATGCTTCTAGGACCACCTAATTTAGCATGTCTTTCCCTTGTAGGGTATGATTAGGGAGAGACTTGACTGATTTTTCTAACATGCCATATGACTGTGTTGAGCAGGTATTTTCAACCGTTTACTGTCTATGTTATACTGAATAAGGTGCTAAAAAGTTCAATGTTACCCCATCAACTTCTTAAAGTTTTATCATACGTTAAGTATGAAATGGTTTTAAAACACAGATGCCTGCATTGTAATTTGTTACTATTGTACAATAAAAACAGTCAAGTTCTCTAAATATTGCATTTTGAACCCATCTCAAAAACTCTCAGCACACTTACAGTCCATATGTCACACAATAGCTGAAAGTATCTGGCCTAGGGGCCTCCTTATTGGCCATGTCACTAAAATGATAAAGGTGGTGAATGATGTAGAGTAAAACTAATGATACATTTAACTCTTTAGCATTTAAACCAGCCATATGAAACCTGAATATTCCACCTGTTTTATATTCAAACTAGCAAGATTCAGCCTCTCACACCTGCCCTACAATGTAATACTAAACATAAACAATAATCCCATCAAAATTTCAAAACTACAAAGTAATGCATGATTAATTGAAGCTAACGTGAATAAATGAGCATTGCATTTGACAGAGCAATCTGAATACTAAATGGTTAATATTTTATCTTTTAGGATTACCTTGGTTATGACTTTCATAGGAATTTGGATGTAGCGAAAGATGCTCTTGGCCATTATTCAACTGAAATCTTTACTCAAGAGGCTGTAAAGATCATAAAAAATCATAATGAAACAAAGGTAAGATGTTTAGTCTTAGATAATTGTTTATTTGTTTTTCCACACACACACACACACACACACACACATACACACACATCATCATCATCAGCGTTTAACGTCCCTTTCCCATGCTGGCATGGGTTGGACAGTTTGATTGAAGTCTGGAGAGCCAGTAGCTGCACCAGGCTCCAATCTGATCTGGCAGTGTTTCTACAGCTGGATGCCCTTCCTAACACCAACCACTCCAAGAGTGTAGTGGGTGTTTTTTTACGTGCCACCGGCACAGGAGCCAGTCAGGCAGGCCTGGCATCAATCATGTTCAGATAGTGTTTTTTACGTGCCACCTGCATGGGAGCCATTCAGGGAGAACTGGCCACAGCTACAATATTGTTTTACTTGACTCAACAGGTCTTCTCAAGCATATCATATCGCCTGCCACATCAGGGGTATTCTTAACAGGGCTGGACATGCATGGCTGCGATCTCACTTTAGTTGCCGGGTCTTCTTAATCACAGCTTATCTCCAAAGGTCCCGATCTCCTGTCATTGTCTCTGTGAGGCCCAATGTTCGAAGGTCATGCTGCACCAACTCATCCCATGTCTTCCTGGGCCTACCTCTTCCACGGATTCCTTCTAGAGTTATGGAGTGGCTCTTCCTCACACAGCTGTCTTCATTCATACATAACACATGACCATACGAGCACAGTCGCATCTCTTGCACACCACATTTGATGCTTCTTATGCCCAACTTTTCTCTCAGGGTACTTACACTCTGTCGTGTATGCACACTGACATTACACATCCAGCGGATCATACTAGCTTCATTTCTTTCAAGCCTACGCATGTCCTCAGCATTCATGGCCCATATTTTATTGCCGTGTAGCATGGCAGTTCGCTCACATGCATCATACAGTCTACTTTTCACCCTGAGCAAGAGGCCCTTAGTTACCAGCAGAGGTAGGGGCTCCCTGAACTTTTCCAAGACTATTCTTATTCTAGTTGCTAAACTCTCAGAGCAACATCCCCAACCACTACCACCACTACAGACTTGGTCGCCTAGGTAGCAGAAGCTATTAACAACTTCTAGTTTCTCCCCCTGGCATGTGATGGAATCTGTTTATCATTTGAAAATTAATATTTCATTTATATCTTTGAAAATGTTTGTTTTGCATTCCAAATTTGTATAATGTTTGCATGTATAATATATTTTATTCAGTATAAATCTCGTTTGATTTCTTTCGATATTATGAGAGTAATTGCAAGTTTACTGAAATTTTTTAGAGATGTACATACTTTTGTGAGATACTGTATATATATATATATATATATATATATACACACACATATAATACACATTTTGTGTCTGGACATAGAATGTGTGTTGTCAGCCAGCTGGAAGAGATGTCTTCCTGGGGCTATAAACGTCAGTAGCACTGTCCTGTATTGGACGCCACACTTGGTTGGCAATTATATGTTATGATTCTGTATTGCTACTGTTTACATCTCGCTCAGAGATTTAATATAGTATATATGTGTGTGTGTGTATGTGTGTATAAGGACTCATGGCTTAGTGGGTAGGGTGTCATGACTGTGGTTTCAATTCCTAGACTGAGTGGTGCATTGAGTTGTTGAGCAGAATACTTCATCTCATGTTATCCTGCTATTACTTCAACACTTGAAGCATGGTACACTGTGCACTTATTCAAGCAGTGTCAATTTGATAAAGAGAGTGAGCTAATATATAGCACATGTATTCAATCACTATAAACGAATCATTTGTACAGGTTGTTTGGCAATAGCTGAACGCTCATACATCATCTTTGACAGGAGAGTGCATCATACACACACGCACACACACACACACACACACACACACACACACACACACACACACACGGATTAGTTAGCACATTTTCTCCACAAGATATGAACTTATCCAAACTCATGAACTTCAATGTATAATGTTTCTGCCACATTTTGTTTTTAGTTTCCTCTGATTGTTATTTATGATTTCTTCTTTTTAAGATGCTGACATCTTTATGACTAAGCAAAGTGTAACTCATAAACAGTATTGAACAGTTCTGTTTTCTGACTGGCCCTTATTTTACTTATATGCATTTAATTTTTCTTTATTTACTTATGTTACTGTCTGTATTCATTTTTTGTTTTTATTGTTTTGTTGCTTTTTGTATCCCATTTCATAAAACTTTTTTCTTTTTTTTTTTTGTTTGCAATATTTTGATTCCTTATATTTTCTGTAGAATTATCAACATTTTATCCCATTTTTATACTTAGCCACTTTTTTTGTACCTCCCTTACCAAGCTGTACACAGTTCAAGTATTCAACCTTATTTAGAAGCACCTGAAAAATATACAAAAAGATTTCCAAATATCTCAAATAAGCAACGGAAGCTTTTTGCAGGTAAGTTAGATTAAAATCTTAGCATTAGTTTTAGTAAAGGTATATTTTTTTTCCTGTGGCTAAATAACAGTAACATTCGTCCTAACCAGGACTGCCAGATTATGTTGGCAAATAACCTTTACACTAGAGTACAGTTACTGAATGTTTCTCATTCAGAGATTTAGAAATAATAATTTTTCTGTTTATGAGATCAGTGACTGTGTGTTAGTTTGAAAAGTGTATATTTTGAACAAGAGTTTAGTGTCACCATCTCTAGCCAAGCAGTTATTCTGTTTTGATGAAAGGAAATAACCCAGAAACCATTGATACATAGATATTACTTTAGAGCTGAGTGGGGGCACTAAACTCCCTTGTTCAAAAATATAAGGACGCAGATAGTGTGTCGATAGCCAGCTGGAGACAATGTTTCTTGGGGCTAAATGGCAGTAACATTCATCTTAACCAGAACTGCCACATTATGTTGGCAAGCAATCTTTACTATATATATATATGCATTTTCTGCAATGATTTGATAAATGGTGAGGATTTTATAATTCTCTAAATAATAATAATAATTTATAAGCTTAAAGCTTATAAGTGATCACCATGCATTGACTAAGGAAAATAGTCTAATATTGTGGCATATAAGCCCTCAACAGAAAAAAGTAGGGTTTTCCATACACATGTATACACACACACACACACACATATAAACTTTGATGATACCTGGACAAAGCGGGTCAATTGGAATTTATTCTCCTACATAAGTTTAAACTCACCTGACGAAAGTGGATTTTTTTTCATGATCTAATTGTAATAATCAATCTATTCATCAATAAAAAAAATTGTTGCTGAAACAGCTGTTGTGATTCTTTAAAATCCATTTGTGTTCTTTTATGCAAATGCCATATCTGGAACCATCTGTATGTTGAATCTATAACTTGCATTGGATCGTGAACCTACATGTGTGTGTGTTTCTGCATAATCATATATATGTGTAAGGACGACCGTGCGAACTCAAAAAGGAGAAATGGTGACGAATGGAAAAACAGAGGACTCCTTTTATTTAAACGCGTCACACGGTCGAACACACAATAATATATCAGGTGATGATATATATAATATGTTATGCGACGATAACATAGATGACCAGTAATGAAAGACCACAACCGTATAAGATGGAATAACAGAGATATTTATTATGGCGTTAAAGATGTATGTCTGTGTGTGAGTGTGAATGCGACATATAAGAACATAATCAAAGACAGGCCATCATACAAAGAAAATTGTGTACGTGAGTGATACATGTGTGTATGAGTGTTTACAGCAGATAGAAAGAGAGTCAATAACACGTGAACAATTATACCAGTTCTTGGGTACACAATAATATGAATCTGTATGTGAAGTGAGTTGGCTGAGTTTGGCAGAGCTGATCACTAGTTGTGATGTCGTGGCCTCGATGCCGGGCCGTGATTCTTGTTATACAGATGTTCGTCGCTGGCTGAGAACTCTTGTCTGTTTATTTACCATGGTGAAGCTGAGTCACCTAACAGAATCGAAGAGAGAGATGTGCCGCGGTAGTTTGGTGTACATAGAAAGTCGTGTAGACGCTGGTGGAGATTGTTGCTGGTTAGTAGTAATCGTAGAATCGTGTTGGTCATGACGATGATGCTGGATAGTAGTCGTAGACTCTTGTTGCTGATGTGGCGACGGCGGTGGTCATCGTTGGCTGGACGAAGCTGTTGAAGTGGTCGCTGGAACTGCTGCTGTCGTGTGGTACATGGAACAGTTCTCAAAGAGAAACTGGACCGAGACAAATTTGTGGGGTATGAGTTGATCTATATATAGTGTTAAGAGGGCTCCAAATGCCTTCAGAATTTTACTCTATCACGTGACCTTATTAGGGGCCGTGATTGGTCAGTTTGCGTTCTGGCGGGAAAGGTTCGAAGAAGGTGCCGATTCGAATAATAATCAGTCACGTGATGACAAGGAATGGGTTCTCTACTACGCTCGCATTTATTTATATTTAAATGAGAAGATTGTATGTAATGGCGATAGTAGTTTTGTATCTAGTGACGATAGGTAGTTTCACTACATATGTACATATATTGAGATGTGTATATATTTGATATGTCTGTGTATATGTAGGACTTGACCCTTTCCTGGTGTCCTGAATGTTAAAATATTTAGTTAAAATACCTTATTTCTTTATTGCCCACAAGGGGCTAAACATAGAGGGGACAAACAAAGACAGACAAAGGAATTAAGTCGATTACATCGACCCCAGTGCGTAAGCGTAACTGGTACTTAATTTATCGACCCCGAAAGGATGAAAAGCAAAGTCGACCTCGGTGGAATTTGAACTCAGAACTTAACGGCAGACGAAATACCGCTAAGCATTTCGTCCGGTGTGCTAACGTTTCTGCCAGTTCGCTGCCTTAATAATACCTTATGCATAACAAGCATGTGTGTAATACTGTGGTGCCTCCGGTGTTTTTTTAGCTCCAGATCAGCTCTGAAGGAGTAGACCTATGACCAAAAATATACCAGTTGTAGCCATCATCTCATCTCATGTTGACATGGTGTATCTTGGACAATATTATTCCAATGTATTCTTAAACGGTTCTCAATGTAATAATGAAGTTTCTTTCAATTCACCACCATATTTAAAAGAGATCTCAAGAAGCTCACAAGAGAACCTCTACAAGACGGTTTGACTCTTAGAAATAGCAGCCAACTATCCTTCAAATTTCACCTTACATTGTTAAAAAAAACAAACAAAAGACACATTGGACAATCTAGTTCTAAATTATGTAGAAGGATGGGATGCTCATGGCTGGAATGTCTTTGATCATAGATTTACTCATTTAAGGTTAAATCATATGAACAGCATGTATCACATGTTTTGTCCTAAATTTTAGAGGTTAAACTTGTTAAATATTTTATGTAATTAGCCATTTTCCTACTAAATGCATGCATGAGTAGAGTTCACCACAGAGACCAGCAAAATCATCAAATTTGTTTTTAGATATATTCTATGTAAATTACCATTTAATTTTGTAGGAATGGTGGCAGCTTTAGATGATGGAGTCGGTGAAGTGGTCAATGCATTGAAGTCTTCTGGTATGTACGACAATTCTATCATCCTGTTCTCTACAGACAATGGTGGACCAGCAAATGGCTATAATGAAAATGCAGCATCTAACTGGCCTTTACGGTATGTTGAAATAGGTATCTCTGTCTTTTATCTTTTACTTGTTTCAGTCATTGGACTGTGGCCATGCTGGATCACCACCTTGAAGGATTTTAGTTGAATAGATTGACTCCAGTACTTATTTCTTTAAAGCCTGGTACTTGTTCTATCAGTCTCTTTTGCTGAACAAATAAGATATGATGGGGTAAACAAACCAACACCAGTTGTCAAGCAGGAGAGGAGAACAAATACACAAATCTATGACTATCATGTCTTTTGATTCTGGCATTGTGTAGCCTGGAATACATTATCCAATGTTTCCATTTCTTTTTAAGATGGTATCTTGTGATTTGAGAGAAATTTCTCTTCTATTTCTGGTAGGCTGTAAAACTAATTGAGACTTGCTTATTAACCCTTTTGTTACCATATTTCTGTTAAGATGCTCTGTTTCTTTCAATTAATTCTAAATATAAGAAAGAATTTAGTAAAATAACTTAGTATTAGAAACATAAATTGTGACTAAGGTTTGGTGGAAGATTTTAATTCAGAACTTTTGAAAACAAAACATTTATACTACAGAGCCAGAAGCAGTTTCAACCAGGCTGGTATCAAAAGGGTTAAGTAAAAAATGTTTTATGTGACAAGAGTGTTGTGCTCTAAGAAGTAAGGAAATGGGCTAAACTAGTCTAGACTGGGCAGGGTTGGGTTGGGCTAGGCTGGGCTGATCTTCTTGCTGTTGTACGTACAAGAGATGACGTCACTGAGTGCTTCATTGGCTTACAATGCTGAGTTCAATTTTTTCAGTCAAAGCACCTGAGATAAACCAAATGGTGGAGAAACTTGTCTCATTCATTTAGCAATTTAGGAGGTAGAGTTGAACACTGGGCACAGTGGAGCTTTATGAATCAGAATGGGGTAGTTAACCCAAATGTAAACTCTATCTACAAACTTGTATTGGTTGCTGTTGCTGAAATCTACAATTAAGCACGTTCTCTTCATGACCAGCCATGCGGACTACATTATTAAATGCATCCTTCTTTATTTAAGATGTCGGATGTGATATGATAGTGATTTAGGTGCTATTTCTTGTAGGATGATTGTTCATATAAAAGCTTCTTTGTTCATGTTTTCCTTTAATATACAAAAATGTATTTTTGTATATTAAATGAAAATATTATTTGTGTATAAGCACATAGAGAAAGAAAAATTTACAAGAAGACCCATACCCCACAGTAGAGGTTTTAAGGTCTCTCCCCACTGGTGAAGAAGATTTGCCTGCAAGAGTCCTGTGCTGACTTGACATAAAAGCATCCAGTGCACTCTGTAAAGTGGTGGCATTAGAAAGGGCATCCAGCTGTAGAAACCATGCCAAATCAGGTTGGAGTCTGGTGCAGCTCTCCAGGTTGCTAGCTCTGGTCAAACTGTCCAACCCATGCCAGCATGAACAACAGACGTTAAATGATGATGATGATGATGATGTATGCATGTGTATATGGGTGTCTTTGTGTTTATGTCTCCCTCCCACACCACTTGACAGCCAGTGCTGGTTTGTTTACATCCCTGTAACTTAGCAATTTGGCAAAGGAGATTGATAGTCCAATGACTGAACATCACACACATTTGTGTGATGTGCCAGTAACTAAGTCGTGGTATTATGGAAACTTATTGGTATCAATTCAGCCTTCAAGTAGATTGATGAATTCCTTCTAATATTGCCACAACCAAACTTTTTCAAATAGAATGGCTCGAGAAATGCCATGTCTATCTTTCAGTTATTCCTTATGAGATCTTACCAAAATCAGATGTCTTCTAAAAATAATATATAGTCTCGGTTCCAGAAGTTGTTAGTGGTAACATTATGCTGCAGCCAATTGCAAAAAATCAATTGTTAATGATGCAAAAGTATAAATGAGGATTTGTTACACACAGACTAATTAATAAGCTACAGCACGGCTGTCTGAATAAAAGGTTTTATTCTCAACCACATGGTCTTAGGTTCAGTCCTACTGTATTGGACCAGGGACAGGTGTCTTTACTACAGTCCCAGGCCAATCACTGTTTTGTGAGTGGATTTAGTAGATGGAAACTGAAAGAAGCCCATTGTGTTTGTGCAAGGAATGGCATTGGATATTTTGGAAATCTTTTGCTTGTGCTTGAGATCATGGCACTTCCACATTCCTGAACCTGCAACCCATATTGACACTGGATATCTTGCCTCTGGATTTTGTGAGGTGAAGTGCCATGCAAACCACAATGGACCTAATATCTTAGGTTGTGCAAAGGCAACGAGCTGGCAGAATCGTTAGCAACTTTGGGCAAAATGCTTAGTGGTATTTGGTCTGTCATTACATTCTGAGTTCAAATTCCACTGAAGTAGACTTTGCCTTTCATCCTTTCAGGGCCAATAAATTAAGTACCAGTTGTGTATTGGGGTCGATCTAATCAACTGGCCCCTCTCAAAAAATTTCGGGCTTTGTGCCCAGAGTAGAAAAGAATATTTTAGGCTGTGCAATTTCCAGTCGAGTGACTTTCTGATGCCTGGCCAAGTAGGTGGGCACTATGATGAGCATAGAAGCGGCTTGTATGAACCCAAGTGAAATTGACTGCAGATGCAATATCCACATGCATGGGCAATGATCAGTGATTGTCTTCTTCCATCATGAGTGGACAGCTATTATCATCATATATGTGTGTGTAGGCGAGTGTGAGCATTTTGTATCTTCTAGTCTTGACATCAGTTGTTAATGAGGATCAGAGTCATTCATTGTCAATATTCTCCAAAAACATGTCTGGTCATGAGAAAATATCACTTTGTTTGGAAACAGGTAAGGATCGGTGACAAGAAGAGCAGCTGGTTGTAGAAAATCTGCCTCAATAAACTCTGTCTAACTCATGTAAGCATGGAAAATAAGATGTTAAAATGATGATGATCAATTGAATTACTCCCAGTATGTTACAGAGAACAAGAGAATAGTTGGTCCCAGCAGGATTTGATCTTTGAACATAGTTATATGATAACCATTGTAATATGTTAGTCCATGTTCTTCCTCTTTCTCTAGGCCAAATCAAAGACTAAATTATAAATATTTCTTGCCCATTGCAGAGGAATGAAAAATACTTTGTGGGAAGGTGGTGTCCGTGGAGTTGGATTTCTTCACAGCCCATTGTTAAAGAAGAACGGTTATATCAGTGAACAGATGGTACATGTGTGTGACTGGCTTCCAACACTATACAGTGCAGCTGGAGGAAATCCTGATGAGGAGCCTCGGATGAAAAACCTCGATGGTTATGATCTATGGAGTATGCTTTCAAATAATGGAAAGAGTGTAAGAACAGAAATTCTGCATAACATTGATCCAATAAGAAAATTTGCAGCCATAAGAGTCAATAACTACAAGCTTTTGATTGGCCATGTTGCCTCTCGAGGTAATTGGTATCCACCATACAATGAAAGTGAGAGATATTTATCAAATGAATTTGATGACTGGTTTTCTCAAGATAATGATTTCCCAGTCAAAATGATAACCCATCCAAAAACAGTAAGAGTAAATTGTGGGGGACCAAAACCTCCAGATGCATTCCATAATTGTGATGATTTCAAAAAACCATGTCTTTTTAACATTGCTTCTGACCCTTGTGAATACCACAACGTAGCTGACCAAAACCCAGAGATTTTGAAATATCTAATGAAGAGGCTTTTAAAATATGAAGCAACCATGGTGCCACCTGGAAACAAGCCTCAGGATCCAGCTGGTTTTCCAATACATCACAATGGTATCTGGACCCCATGGTTAAAATAAAATAATCAAATCTGAACTATCAGTTTTTTTCAATTGTGTGTGGGAATTAGAATTTATTCAAATTCTAATTGCATTAATTGGTTATAAACAATATATGGTGAGTGGAAGGGAAGAAACTTACTTTAATACTAACAAAAAATGGAATATTTAAAATCATCAATCATTATAGTTGTCTATCATGACTTTTTTTTCTTTTCATGATTGGATTGCATACTGAATTCTACTTGTTCACTTTTTGCTGAATTTTATCATATTTTTATTCTTGTAAATCATACACACCGATTGAATAAATACCTAAATATCAAATAAACTTACATTGGAATTGTACATCTTTTTTTTATATTTAATTAGAGTTTAAAATATCTATCTTCGTGATTTTTATATTAATGCATGCCTATGTAAAACTTGTCTTTCATTAATTAACAAATTACTATGTATTAGTCTTTTCTGTATTATTCCAATTTGCTACTACTAAGCATATTTGATGGCTTATGAGCTACACACTTTCACCACCACCAAAAAAATCACCCCAGAAAGGTGTTAGGAAGGGCATCTAGTTGTAGAAACTTTGCCAGATCAGATTGGAGCCTTGTGCAGCCTTCTGGCTCGCCAACCCTCAGTCAAACCGTCCAACCCATGACAGCATGAAAAGCAGAGGTTAAACGTGATAATGATATCACAAAAAGTATTAATCAATTTGTATTCAGAAGAGAAAAATGTTTTTATTTCAGAATTAATATACAAATTTATCAAGTAATTTCATATAGCTTATATTTTGATAAGAGGCAATATTTTATTGAAATCAGCATAGAATATAATAGCAAGAATACTTAAAAATCAAGATAACTTGAGATCAGCAAACTGCTGAGCCAACTTCATAGCTTCTTCTACAGCATGAACATTGGTCCCTGTAGCTTGTGCAGATACATCTTTACCTCCACCTTTGCCATTGATGCATTCCGTCACTGAGCCAATCCATTCATTTGCTTTCAGTGTTTTAGTAAGTTCCTGTATTGAAGAAAACAGTAATGAATCAATAAATTTTTAAAAAAAGAAATTCGGAAATTGTTGCAGTCAACAGTTATAAAACTGTGTTGCCAACAGCTTAGCAGTCATGATTAGGATTGCACTACCAGCAGCTTAGCAATCAGATCTGGATCTGTATTACCAACAGTTTAGAAGATGCAGAAGGGACTTCATCATTAACAACTTAACAGTTACAGGTAGAACTGTATCATCAAAAATTTAGCAGTTAAGATGAGATCATGTCACCAACAGCCTAGCACTCATAACTGTCTTCATAAGTTTAGATGTTGGCGGAATATGTGATCACATGAATAAAGAAGAGTGAAAAGAAAAGTTTTACTTCATACAAAACAAACTCAATATGTCTATCCAACTACAGCCTGCTTTGAGTAAATTATCTGATGTCAAATAAAATAAAGCTGAAAGATAACAAATTCATCCCTTCTGCAAATGCAGAATCTGCAGGGAAGGAGACAGAAAGTATCAACCATGTTTTAAGTGAATGCATTAAAAGAGTATAAGCCTAAGTATGACTGTATAGGTATTGGGATGTTAGCCGAGTGTGTGCATTCAAAGAAGCAGAAAAGTGGTATGAACACAAACCAGAGGCTGTGATAGAGAATAGTAATTACTGGATTTTGATGGGATTTCTCCTGACCATATTATTGAAGCAAGATAATCAGATATATGATTGTAGAGGACAAAAAAATAAATAGTGTTAGATCACAGACTTTGCAATACAATATGATAATAGAGTGAATACCAAAGAAATTGAGAAATATCAGATTCTAGCCTGACAGAAATTAAGAGATTGAGAAAGACTAAGATTACAATTATTCTTGTGGCAACTGGTTCTCTTGGCATATCACTCAAACTGCTACCTAAGTGGCAGAGGATTTTGGAATTGAGACTGACATTGTCAACCTGCAGAAAAGTTCAATCCTGCATTCTGCAAGAAACCTAAGAAAGGCGGCGAACTGGCAGAAACGTTAGCACACCGGGTGAAATGCTTAGCGGTATTTCGTCTGTCTTTACGTTCTGAGTTCAAATTCCGCCGACGTCGACTTTGCCTTTCATCCAATCGGGGTTGATAAATTAAGTACCAGTTACGCACTGGGGTCGATGTAATTGACTTAATTCCTTTGTCTTTCCTTGTTTGTCCCCTCTATAAGCCCCTTGTGGGCAATACATAAATAAGAATCATAAGAAAGATTCTCAACATTTGAGGAGACTTGTTGCGACAAAACCTTAAAACAACATCTCTGCTATCTAATATAGCATATAATAGCTTTAAATAATAATAAAACAGATACGCACCTTAGGAACATAACTCATACACAATAATTTTCCAGCATCAACAGCAAAAAATAAGACTGCAGTTTGCGGACTCAGAGACTTGTATTGTTTTACAGCAGAATCCAATGCCTGAAGAGAATATAAAGAATAAATAGAACTGAACTGAAGATTTGAAGAAACTAAACTGTATCACTGTCAAGTAATCTAGACTTGTGTCTGCATGTAAATCGACTTTACAACTGAGGAAGTTTATATTAATGTGTGCAAGAGCTGGCCAAGTAGGTCCAGTTTTAAACAACCATTTCATGGCTATTAAGTTCATTTACAGCCTTGGCTTTTTTGTTGCATCTCTGGTTAGGACATTTTAATCCTGTATAATCACCATCAACCCCTGGACATCACAGGGATACTTGTTTATAGCAGAATGGACTGGAACAATGTGAAATGAAGTGCTTTGCTGAAGAACCACCTGATCCAGGAATCAAAATCAAGACCTTGCAATGTTGAGTGCAACACTTTAACCACTAAACCTCATGCTTTCATGTAAGTACAATACCATCAGAGAATACCATTTGTGATACACTTGTTGTTGTTGGCACTCCGTCGCTTACGACGTCGAGGGTTCCAGTTGATCCGATCAACAGAACAGCCTGCTCATGAAATTAACGTGCAAGTGGCTGAGCACTCCACAGACACGTGTACCCTTAACATAGTTCTCGAGGGTATTCAGCATGACACAGTGTGACAAGGCTGACCCTTTGAATTACAGGCATAACAGAAACAGGAAGTAAGAGTGAGAGAAAGTTGTGGTGAAAGAGTACAGCAGGGTTCGCCACCATCCCCTGCCGGAGTCTCGTGGAGTTTTAGGTGTTTTCGCTCAATAAACACTCACAACGCCCGGTCTGGGAATCGAAACCACGATCCTATGACCGCGAGTCCGCTGCCCTAATTACTGGGCCATTGCGCCTCCACTGTGATACACTAGCATCTTATAAACACATAGATTTATCTCTTGGCTTTTGAATATGACAGAATCCAAAATTAAGTACTGACATTTGGAGATTCTGTTGTCCATGGACCAGTTGTTTATAAAGTGGATTCCTGTTGTTTGCTGCTGTTTTTGTTGTTTAGCCCCAGGTCAGCCCTGATCAGGCAAACCTATGATCAAAATAAGTTCCAGCTATAACTATCTTGACATTTTGTGTATTTTTGACAACAATGTTCAATGTGTCCTTCCTTTTTCAAGATGTGAACAATGTGAGTTGCATAAAACTTGACTGCTATTTCAAGCAGACTGAGCAACCATGCATGTGGTTGCATGCATGTAGAATAGGTGGGCTAATGACTATCTATATATTTAGATATGAACCAGTAATTGTGTAAAAATAGTGAAATTTCTTTTATTTATATGTGTATATATGAACAAAAAAAAATAAAATAAGTATCAATATCTCACTTTTGCATTAGAACCAGGTTTAAACTGATGAATAATCACATGTTGGTCTGGATTCTTTGCAATCATCTGTTTGGTTTCTTCAACAACCTGGAAATAGAAAATAATCCAACCTAAATTAAGATAAAGAGTTAAACTGCTGCAACTTTATGAAAGTCTTGTCTTAATTACTTTTATACACAACTATCTATACTCTTAAGAGGCTTTTTTTTTTTTGTAGTATTATGTGTATATACTAATATCAGTGGACTTTGACTTATCTAATTTTTGCCAGCATGGGAAAGTTATATAACATCCATACATACATATATTATATGTGAGTAAATGTAATGACAAGCAACTTAGGCCAGTTGATTTACACAAAATATTAAATACATTTAATAGAAAAAAATGTACATGTGTATGGATATAAAATAGTCTCACCTACAGAATATTAATGATATCAGGAGTTAAATGGGTAGAGTTTTTATGAGTCCAACAGCTGTTTCCGGAAACATTATTGTGCTGAGTCTTCAGACTCATAGGGTCAATAACCCAGTTCCCACAATGTACAAGTGACTGAGGCCACTACATCCCCCTTCAATGGAATGCCAGTCCATCACAGAGTTATTTGTTTATAGCAGAATGGACTGAAACAATGTGAAATGAAGTGCTTTGCTCAAGAACCGCCTGATCCAGGAATCAAAATCAAGACTTTGCAATGTTGAGTGCAACACTCTAACCACTAAGCCTCATGCTTTCATGTAAGTACAATACCATCAGAGAATACCATTTGTGATACACTAGCATCTTATAAACTCTACCCATTTAACTCATGATATCATTTATTGTCTGTAAGTGAGACTAATTTATATCCATACACATGGATATATTTTTCTATTAAATGTATTTAATATTCTGAGTAAATCAACTTGCCTAACTTGCTTTTCATTACACTTACTCATCTATCCCACTCAAGTTCATATCTCTTCAGCACTTCAAAGTGTATTCTATATAGAGAACACCTGTCTCTAACCTATAAACTATATATTATACAAACATATATATATATATATATATATATATATATATATATATATATATATTTAATAAAACATACTATTTCATGCCTTTGCCATGTTTTGCAAACTTCAGTCAGAGATAATGGCTTCTCCAATCTTGTTAATATAAAGAAATGTTCATAAATTTAGGAGCAGACTCCAGAAAATTAAGAGTTACAGACAAGTTTTGTGCTTTGAATCAATCTATTTTAGTCTGTCTGAAGCTAGAATTAATTAAACTTTTCAATACCAATTGATTAGCTCTGGTCTGTCATACAAAAATTTTTGTTTTAAAGTGTTTATATTTAAAAATTCTTTATTCAGCTCTGTTCTAAACAACAAAAATAATAATGAAAAAGTTGTTTTACTAAAATAATTTCAAATTCTTCAGTATTTTCAACATTAATTGCAACATCTACACAGTGTAAAGAATATGGTCACAAAAGAGTTAAACAGTCGTGATGTTCAAAATGATGGAAATAGAACGTGTTACCTCATTAAGAATGGCAGCTTTTCGGGCCTTATCTCGGTTGTCTAAAACTTTCTTGATCTCTTTTAGCTTAGCACGCAGCTGGTCTCGTTTCCAGTGACTAATACCAGATTGAGTGATACTCTAGTAATAGATAAAGAGGGGAAACTGAAGAGAAAAAGAAACAATCCAACAAGAAAGTAGATAGGTGCAACTAATAAGGGATAATGGAAATGAGCATGAGAATGGATAAACTAAACTGTTTTGGTCAAAGAGAAAGGTGCAGGAGTGGCTGTGTGGCAAGTACCTTGTTTACCAACCACATGGTTCTGGGTTCAGTGCCACTGTGTGGCACTTTCGGCAAGTGTCTTCTACGATAGCCTGAGGCCGATCAAAGCCTTGTGTGTGGATTTGGTAGATGGAAACTGAAATGCTGCTTCAAATAAGCCCCCATCCAACCCGTTATAATAGAAAAACTGACATTGAGTGAACAAGTGAAGAGAAAACATGTTAATGGGATGATTAGTAATGGTTTCAAATTTTGGCACAAGGCCAGCAATTTCAGGGGAGGGGGTAAGTTGATTGCACTGACCCCAGTTCTCAACTGATACTTATTTTATTAACCCCAAAAGGATAAAAGACAAAGTCGACCTTGGTAGAATTTGAACTCAGAATGTAAAAATAGATGACATGCCACTAAGCAGTTTGCCCAGCATGCTAACCATTCTGCCAACTCGTCGCCCTAATGGGATGATTAGTAACAATGAAAGTAATAATACTGATGATGATGATGATGATGATGATAATAATGAAAGGTAATAATGACAATGATTACAGAATTAAATAATGATTGTGGTGACATCTGTGGGGATTGCAATGTTGGTATAATAGTGATGATGATGATGGTTGTGGTATTAGCAACAACAATAATGTCAACAATGATTATGGCGGTAATACTCATGATATTGTTGATATTGCCTCAAAAGTTATGGAGGGGTATGACTGATTAGATAGACCCCAGAAAGATGAAAATTAGAAGTGACTTTGGTGAGATTTGAAATCAGAATGTAAAGGAACATAACTAAATGCCAGAAGGCATTTTTTTCTGCCTTTCTATCAATCTTGGCAATCCACATCACAACTGCTGCTAGCCAACAGCTAGCCATCCAATGCTGCTCCCACTATGACCTCTGAGGTCACAGCCAGCACTATTTGGGGAATGGCTGCTGCTACTATATTATCCCATTGCTGCCACCACCACTTACATGGATATTCTAGGGTCGAAACCGTCAATGGCACCTATGCTCAGCATCGCCTTCCTGGCACTTGTACTAGATGGCACATGTAAAGACATTCGAGTGAGATCGTTGCCAGTGCCGCCGAACTGGCTCCTGTGCAGGTGGCACATAAAATACACCATTTTGAGCGTGGCCATTGCCAGTACCGCCCGACTGGCCTTCGTGCCAGTGACACGTAAAAGCACCTACTACACTCTCGGAGTGGTTGGCGTTAGGAAGGGCATCCAGTTGTAGAAACTCTGCCAAATCAGATTGGAGCCTGGTGTAGCCATCTGGTTCACCAGTCCTCAGTCAAATCGTGCAACCCAGGCTAGCATGGAAAGTGGACGTTAAACGACGATGATGATGATGAATGTCTGCACAACAATCAACATGGCTGAAACTATATAGACTCACATGTCTTTACTCTGTTCACGTCTGATGATGAGGCTTTGTGCTTAAAACATATAAAGGTATGAATTTGTGGTGCAAGATTCCTGATGTGAAGTTGTGTGTTGAAACAGATATTGTTTTTCGGATGGTCATTTTTTTTTTTTTTGAAAGGTAACTAATTTGTTTTCATAAAGGTAATTAAATTATTCCTTTTTTGCATTGTAAGAAGTTATCTGTCTTCACTATTTTGTTATTTTACTTTTACTTTTGTTTTTTTTTTACTTCTTTCAGTCATTAGACTGCGGCCATGCTGGAGCACCACCTTGATAAAAAGTTGCCAGCATGTGGCTACAGAGAATCGAACCCTGTATCTCTCAGGTACCAGCTGAGTGCTGTGTACCATGATGATAGTGATGGTAGTGGTTGTTATGATTCTAATGTTAAAATTAATCACTTACTTCATCAACATGAATGATATCTTTAGACACCTGTCTATCATTACAATCTGGACTGTTGACTTTGTTAAACAACTCTTCAACATCCTTCTCAAATACTGATGCGCGATGTAGTGCCTGGTAAGAAATATTTTAAAACTTTTAGATTAGCAAAGAATTAAAAACAAAAACAAAATTTTTAATTTAATATTTCTAAAAAACAAGCATTTAGAGGAGGAATGAATGTATAATTTAAAAGTAAAAAGTTCCCTTCTACACAAGTCATATAATATGTGTATTAGAAGTAGAAGAGTGTAACAGAAATGAAATGCATGTGGTAAAGTCAATGGATCAACAGCATATGGAGAGGAATGTAGCTAGCTAGACATGCAATATGAACTTGGGAAAAGTTCAGGGTCAAGAAAGCACATAATTGTAAAGTTTTGTTTGATATAACCAAGTTCTTTTAGTTCAGTCAAACCACTATGGTTTTGGCTATTGGGAAGAACTACAAATTTTCTATTGTGTTTCTTAATTTTTCTATTTTGGTTGAGGTCTTCGGCAGTATGTAACTGTAGCTAATTATTTTATGTCCTTACTATAACTCATTCTTTAGTATGCATGTGTATCATTTATTTTAAGTTAACATGTCAGTGAACTGGAGAAGGTTGCTGTGTTCTGTAGCCCTTCTAAGACAACAAAGGAAACAATCACACTAGCACAGACACAATGAGGCAAAATGAATACTAAATAAAGACCTCTGAAAAAGTAATAAGATAACAGAGAGGTAAGATAAAAGTTTTAGTATAATTAGAATAACAATAAACAGATATCACAGGATAGATGGATATCAGATTATTCTCAAAAAATAAGAGTGATTGAAACAAAAAAAATATATATGTATATAGCCATCTGTGTATCTATTTAATGTATACACACTGTTGATAGGCTAGTTGCTGCAATATTTCTCCTGAGATAACACGTCTTATAGCCAATAAATATCAGAGAGAGAGAGAGAGAGAGAGATGAAAATTCATCTCAGCAGTGGCTAATGAGAACGTCAGATGCTTTTCAGCCTTTTTGGTCTTTTTCAATGTCACGTACTTGCAGCCAGTCACATGCTCATATGAGAATTCATTGCTTCTAATACAGGAAAACATTTGAATAAAACATTTGAGATATTCTCAGAAATAGGATACATTACACATTAGATACAAGGAAAATCATGGAAACTGACATTTGAAGGAGGAGAAAGAAAAGAAACTCACCTTTTCAGCTTCATTCCCTGTAACAGCAATGATTCTACGAATTCCTTTCGCAATTGCCTCTTCTGATACAATGACCATACCACCTATATGGTCAGAGCTTTTTAAATGACTGCAATGATCAATAAAGGTTAATTAATAATAAAAAGCATCAATAAATGAAGAGAAAAAAATAAAAAAAGTTAATATTTCAAATCATAACTTTCTGATAGCAAAAGAGTCTAATGAGTTGGCTAATACTTACGTGCCACCACAGAATTCAACTGAATTAGTATTACCACCAGATCCCAAAGGGTCTTTGACAAGATCTTCAACCGGAATTCCAATTGATACAATTCGTACAGGATCAGGGTATACCTGTAAACAAAATGTGGAGAATGAAAAAAAAACGTTGATTAATATACTTTTTTAGGGTTGAAAGAACCCAACATTGGCTCAAAAGTTCAGCATAATAAAATGCACCCAGTACACAGTGTAAGGTGTCGTATATTAGGAAGAGCAGCCAACCAAAGAAACCATGGAGGCCATGCTATAATTTAAACATATGAGCAAAATGTGGAGCCTCAGCTCATCCAGGAGGATAGTAACTTTGAATAACAACTTGAACTGTAAGGACCTGTTCAACTGCTGCCAGCATAGAAAGCAAACATAAAATGGTGATGATTATGATGGTGACTGAGACAGAAGAGGAAGGGCAGCACTCATTACCTTTATTAGGGTCTGTGAGACTAGGAGCCAATGAAATGGGGGAAGTTAGAATCAGAATTGAGATCTGATGCCAAATGTGTGGACTCTGCTAAAGTACCCAAGACCATGTGGTGGTGTTGAACTGGGTGATAGATGAAGTTTGCTATCCAAGAACAGGAAGTTCCTTTTGAGAGGCTTCTACACAGTTTCTAACTACTTAATTTCAATCCAAAGCTATGATAGAAAACACCTGCCCAAAGTGTCAAACGGTGAGATTGAGCCTAAAACAATGTACTTACAAAAAGGATTTATTAACTATATAAATCATACTTGCACCATAACTTCCACATTATTAAAGACATTACATCTTATATTTCAAAGGAAATAAACTCTGCATCATTGAAACCATATCTAATAAAAAAAAATGGGACCTAATTAAATATTCGTTTCTTACAGAGGTACAAAGCCAAAAATTTTGATGGGGAAGGAACAGCCAACTCTATTGGCCTTCATTTTGGTACTTATTTTAATATTGCAAAATATTTTGTTTGGCCTTTGACTAATTCAAAGTCTTAGAGACACATCTAGTGTCTGTAAAAGAAAACCAACAGAAAAAAGACCAGACCTAAGAAAAATATAGGTACTGGGGTCAATTTGTTTGACTAAATCCTTCAAGATTGTGCCCCAGCATGGCCACAGTCCAATGACTGAAACAATCAAAAGATAAACAAAATAAGATACAAAATTATATTATCCAAGAATGATTATTTGATCAAGGCTGGAATGTATGTGATCATAAGTGTGCAGGATCAGAGATAACTCGGGGTTAAACAACAACAATATGGTAGAAGCGTATCATTATGACAAACTATAAGCTATCCTATATTATTCCTAACACAAAAAATTATTCAAGTGCAAGTGACTGGGCTCATTAGAGAAGCTGAATGTATGGGATTAATTCCTCTGAATTAATCATATATGAAATAGAATTAAAAATAATGAAGAATCATACTGATTAATTTTTGTTTACCTCATCAAACATGGCACGTAATCCTTTAATAGATTTAGCAACTGGAAGGGCTGCTTCTTTTGCATAAACTAATTGCTTTTCAGTAGCCAGCTTATTTACACATTCTTCTGTCTTCTTCACCTGTTCAACAGTCATAGCTCCCTAAAATCATAAAGAAACAGAAAATCTGTAAGCATCATATCTTTCACCTTGTTTTGGGGAATCAATTAAGTATTTGTGCAGAAAGTTGCTTAGCTGATATAATCTATACCAGGCTTGCACAGCTTAGTAATCAGTGATGGCCATATTGTTTTCAGGATCAATGTTGTAGATCACAGCAGATTAATGTTAATGAAAATTTTACATATTTTTTTGTTAATTATGAATCTGAAATGGATTTTCATTTAATTTATTTTAATTCAGCATTCATATACTAGATGAAGTATCCTTTAGTTTTTTTTTTAATAAATATAATTCTCTCATGAGTAACACAAAAGACTCATTCAAATTACACAAAGCCTGGATAATGGAAACTGTGAAGATAATTAGCCAACAATTTCTAATTAAAAATATATAATAAAATTTTTGTTGTATCTTGGTAGGGACATTATGCTAATAATAAACACACATATACACTGGTTCTCTTTCACTTCTTTATCTCTTTATTTGTCAATTGGTTAACCAATTGATAAATAAAGAGATAAGTGAAAAAGAAACAGTGTGTTTGTGTGTGAGTTTATTATTGACATAATGACCCTGAGATACAACAAAATATGTTTCAACACCTGAGTTCACATCAAGAGAACTGCAAGCAAAATACAAAAACGAAATAGTTAGGAACAATATATATCAAATACACAAGATTAATGTAATGGCTTTTGTGTTTAAAATACCAGTTTCTTTAAACTTAGCTTGAAAAAAAAAAAAAGAACGAAAGAGAAAAGAGAGGATTAAATAAACTAACCTTTGCAGTGAAATCAAAACGAAGACGATCAGGAGCAACTAAAGAACCTTTCTGATCTGCTTCATTGAGAACTTGTCGTAGACCAAAATTTAACATGTGTGTTCCAGTATGATTCTTCATTATAGCTTCTCGACGAGACTGAATAATAGAGTAAGAGACTGTACAGGAATGGAATAAGATTTAATATAGACAGATGCTTCAAATAAAAATTATCTGTCAGCATATACAGAAGCAGCTGCTCTTATCATACTCCTCAGTTATTTGCTCAAGCCTAGTATGAATTGACATGAGAAAATTTAAACCTGTTTTAGAAGCATTTCATTATCATATTTGACTTAGATATCATCTCCTGTCCCCCTCCAAAAAAAAAGCAAAAAAACTAGATATCAAATTTAATGATGTAGCATGAAAGAACACATGTAAGCAAGAAACTTGAAGTAGCAACAGAATAAATCATCAGCTTTAAATGAATAACTAAACTCTAAAATATACATGGAATTTTTTTCCTCTGGTTTGTATACCTAAATGTTCATAAGGAAACTATTTTAGGCAAGCTACTCTGGACTGAGCAGGCAAACACATTCAGAAATTTGAATATGTTCTTTATCATGAAACATTTGAAAAGTTAATGTAAACTAAGGTAAATAAAGTAATCCATTTTTGTCTAAAATATAATACCTATAACATAGATTGAACTTATGGTCTTTGATACACCAAGCATAACAGCCTCTGTTATTTCAAACTGCCATCACTATGTGTATTTTGAGACATTTGCCTTAAAATACTAATTGAACAAACCTGAAAGATAGTCTGTGTGAGAATATCTCCTACTTCCAGAACTCCTTCACTTACACCAACATGTAGCACATAGCCACCATACACCTGAACATCTTTCACAAGAAATCCTTCTTCCTGAAAAAAAGCAATATTAATCCAATTAACACCCAAATTTTTTAAAATAAACAATTAATATAACAATGGCGCATGTGCGTTTACACATAAACATATATTACATACAACAAAACTTAAACCTGAACTGAAATCAATTTATATATTACAAGAATGGTTAGTGAGAGCTGTGCGAGCCATGTACAGAGATGCTGCCAGTAAGGTGAGGGTTGGAAATGAGTACAGCAATGAATTCCGGGTAGAGGTAGGGGGTCCACCAAGGTTCCGTCCTCAGCCCCCTCCTATTTATCATAGTCCTCCAGGCAATCACAGAGGATTCCAAGACAGGTTGCCCCTGGGAGCTCCTCTATGCTGATGACCTTGCCTTAATTGCGGAGTCACTATCAGAACTAGAGAAGTTTCAGGTGTGGAAGCAAGGTCTAGAATTGAAGGGCCTTAGAGTCAATCTAGCTAAAACCAAAATCCTAATAAGTAGGAAGGTAGATAAAACACAAACCCCTTCAGGTAGATGGCCCTGCTCAGTATGTAGAAAAGGAGTAGGTAGTAACTCTATAAGATGTACCCGGTGCAAGCTATGGACACATAAGAGGTGCAGCAACATCAAAGGCAGGTTAACTAGGAAGTTAGTTTTTGTATGTGGCAGATGTTCAGGTGCAATAAAGACTGTAAACAAACAGGAAACAACTTCTATCTCATTCCAGGGTGAAAAACTAGAGGTAGTCGATAGCTTCCGCTATCTGGGCGACCAAGTTAGTAGTGAGGGTGGGTGCGCTGAAAGTGTAGCTGCTAGAATAAGAATAGCCTGGGCAAAGTTTAGAGAGCTCTTACCTCTGCTGGCGACAAAGGGACTCTCACTCAGAGTAAAAGGCAGACTGTATGACGCATGTGTACGAACAGCCATGCTACATGGCAGTGAAACATGGGCTGTAACTGCTGAGGACATGCGTAAGCTCGCAAGGAATGAAGCCAGTATGCTCCGTTGGATGTGTAATGTCAATGTGAATACCCGTCAGAGTGTAAGTATCTTGAGAGAAAAGCTGAACATTAGAAGCATCAGTTGTGGTGTGCAAGAGAGACGATTGTGCTGGTATGGACATGTGGTGAGAATGGATGAGGATAGCTGCGTGAAAAAGTGCCACATCCTAACAGTTGAGGGAAGCCGTGGAAGAGGTAGGCCCAGGAAGACCTGGGCTGAGGTGGTGAGGCAAGACCTTCATACATTGGGCCTCACCGAGGCGATGACTACTGACCGAGACCTTTGGAAATGTGCTGTGCGTGAGAAGACCCGGCAAGCCAAGTAAGATCGTTGCCAGTGCCCCTGGACTGGCTCTTGTGCGGGTGGCACATAAGATGCACCATTTTGAGCGTGGCCGTTGACAGTACCGCCTGACTGGCCTTCGTAGGATTTTCGAGCGAGATCGTTGCTAGTGCCCCTGGACTGGCTTGTGTGGGTGGCACATAAAAGACACCATTTCGAGCGTGGCCGTTGCCAGTATCGCCTGACTGGCCTTCGTGCAGGTGACACGTAAAAGCACCTACTACACTCTCTGAGTGGTTGGCGTTAGGAAGGGCATTCAGCTGTAGAAACTCTGCCAAATTTAGATTGGAGCCTGGTGTTGCCATCCGGTTTCACCAGTCCTCAGTCAAATCGTCCAACCCATGCTAGCATGGAAAGCGGACGTTAAACGATGATGATGATGAAGGTCTCATTGTGGGTGAAATAAGAGTGTAAACATTATTTCTATGCTATGGATGTCTGGAGAAAAGAGGTAGGGATCTCCTGATGAATTATTTCACAGGTTGTTGACCACTACTTGGAAGATATATTCAGCTTTCTATCACAGTCAATAGCACAGATCAGCTGCTATATAACACAGTCTTGAACTAGGCTAGCCCCATGGTAGACAGTCTAATTTTTAAATTTCTGAGCTTTAATTCATGATGCACCAGAGGTAGTCTTGTACTCTCAGTTGTTTAAAACAGCTCAGGATCCAGCACAAACTACATCATAATAGTCCTTTTTAGGCTCATGACAGACTTAATACATATAAAGAACAATTCAGTTTATAGTTTCAAGAATTCAACAAATAAATAAATTAAATGCCAGTTTCTTCCAGCATTACTTTAGATAACTGTTTAATTTCCATGACAACTTCTAAGTATTACACAGATCCATTTATATATTTCAAAATTATAGAGTTCTTAAGAAAGAATTTTAATAATGCTTAATTGTGAAACATCTATTCATTTAGAATGAAAAGTTCACTAAATTGTTGATAGGTAGCATTCATTTTTAGTCCTAAAATTTATGTAAATATTATAAACTATGTCCTTCAGAAATTTCAACTAAACACTTGTCTAAATTTCAAAGAGGTGTGCAATACAGGCAGATGACTTCTAGAATTTTTCCTATTTTTTAAATGTATCATTATTGTTATATCACAGAGTTTGTTATATTCTATTTTCTAAAAAATATTTAGGAAAATAACCATAACCATTTGTGCAGATACATCATGAAAGGTAAATTAACTGTAGTATTCATCCAGGGATAATATCTCATATGGATGCACTGTGGTTAGAAAGCCAAAACTATATCAGTAGCAGATGAAAATTGTCCAGCAGTGGTGGTGAGGAAGCCAGATGCACTTTCCTGCCTCTTTGGAATGTCAGTACCGTGTACCCACTACCAGCCACATGGAAAGTTTTTGTATAACTATTACCCTATTTCATTTACCAATATAACCAAACTGTAAAAGATTAAACATTTCAGAAGGACCTTATATTTATTTAGAATCAATACACTAGACACTCCTAGTTACACTATATTATCAATGTAATACAATTAAAAGCATAGTTTCTTATACATATGCAAGCTTCAGATATGGACTTAATGTATTATACCTTTTTCAAAAGCATTACTGATGAAAGTGAAGAAAATAAGCCAGAATGGAAATCAGATCATAGTATTTGTTCATAGGAAACATACATAAATTCTAGATTAGACTACAATGTGGCTTAAAAATTCTGTACCTCTATAAAGAAGAATATATCAACTGACGGAAAGGAATATTTAATAAGTTCCAAAGCCAAAGAAATATTTCATACCTCATTTTGTTTGGTCATGAATCCTTCATCATAAATCTGACCACCCTGCTCAGCATAGAAGTTTGTTGAATCTAGTAAGACACCACACTCAACACCAGCAGGCACTTTCTGAACAAAATCTTTACTAATGCGTAAAGCTACTATAGATCCAGTGTTTGTCTCAAAAACTGAAATGTAAATAAATAACACAGTTAACCCTTTTTGTTGCAATATTTCTGTCTTTGTTTCAATTAATTTTGAAAACAAAAATTTAGTAAAATGACTTTACTATTAAGTTGGGGTTTAGAACATAAATTAACATGAAAGTTTGATTAAAGGTTTTAGTTTAGATCACTCTAAAAGAAGAAGTTAGTACCAAATAACCAGGAGGAAGAAGACAGTATGAATCCGATTTTTCATGATACTACATTATAAAACTGAAATATGAAATGTAACTGAACAGATCAATTTAACAAAAGAAGGTGGGGTTTTAACAGTGGAGAACAGAAGTGAAGAACCTGCAAATGTGAAGTTGGAACCAGAACACAATGGGTGAGTAGTGGAAGGTTTGGTTTATTACAAGGGGGTGCTGAAAACTTCCTGGCTTTAAGGGTATCGCAAAAGGCCTGGTTGGAGGCCCAATTCTCCAAGTTCTTTTACAAGCCTTAGAAAAACTGAAGGACCACTGCACTAAGTGTGTGAATTTAAGAAGGGAATATGTTGAATAAAATCATAATTAACTGATCCTCCTGCACTTTCTTTTACCTAAAACCAGGAGCTTTTCAGCACCACCTCATACATAAAAGGGAAGCCAATACACATGCATACAAATAATTGAAAACAGAAGGTAAATGCACTTTAAAAGAATAACCCCTGCAGTGATAAACTTTATCATGGATGCTTTACTTGCTGGAACATTCAGTATATTTCACCAACAGTGAACTACAATTCAATCTTACAAACTTGAAGCAACCAAAATACTATACATAAGCATTTGCATAGACACACACTCACAAACACATTATCCAACCTCACCAGCTTTTATATGAAGATCTCATATGATAAATTTTCAAAATAAAATATAATTGCTATAAACAATGAAAAATGTACTTTAGAATACAATCATAATTCTGTTGAGAGTTAGTGATTAGGTTACTTGCCATAGTTCCCATTTTCATCAGCAGTATACTTATATTTTGGTAAATCATCAGTGAGAGGAACACCCTTAGTTTGAAGTTCATTCAAAGCATGCACATCGAGACTGACCATTTGTGTTGCAGTTCCACCGCCACCTTGGGATGCAAGCTATACAAGAAGAAATGCCAAAGGACATTTTAATATAAAAAGTAAAGCAAGTTATAACAAAGAAAACAACAGCAAGTCTAAAACCTAGGAAACTAGCTTTCACTAGTGCAACCATTATAGATAACATTTCATAGCTGCTAATTAAGTGATGCCGAATAAAAAATATGATTCACCAAGATAAACCTGGCATGAAAAATTAAATAGCATACCATGATTAACTCTTTAGCATTCAAACCAGCCATACATAGAGTTACTGACATGTAATTTTTGTACATAAGATAATGGTAAACACTATAACCCAATTGGCCATAGTAATATCACAGAAGACTGTCTATACATAGAGAATCTAAAGTTAATCAGTTTGGAAGACTCCACTATACAGCAGGCTAATGAACTAATCACCAATTTTACAGTATTACCACTTCTTGCAGCATTGAGTTGATCCAACTCTGATATTTTGCTTCATAGACTGAATCATTGAAAGTGTTTCTATTCTTTGTTACTTATTTCCCTTAAAATTTCCTACTGTGTTACCTACCTATTTGCCTAAATAGACAAAACCATTTTGGATCCTTCTGTGTTACCTGTTTGCTTAAATAGACTAAACCATTTTGGGTTCTTTTGTGTTACCTATTTACTTAAATAGACTAAACCATTTTGGGTCCTACTCTATGATACTTATGTATGAGATAAACTGGGCCACTTGTAGGTTCTGTAATATTTTGACCACTAATCTTTTAATATTTTGAGACTAATCTTCATTTGTTTTATTCCCTTAAAACCTTAAGCAAAGAGTAAATGATCTGAAATTTCAAAAACCTGGAAACTAATCTATATCTTCAGTGTGCATATCTCCAAGTTTTTTTACACCTTCATTATAAATTCACAACATAATTAAAGACACTTTTTAATACAGTTCTCTAAATTGCTTACAATAGATAGAATTGAGCCTCACAGAAGAGATGACAGAGGATTGAGGTGACTCGTGATAAGCTGTACTTGAGAAGACCTGCCCAGCAATGTAAAATCTATGTCTATGACCCCCTCCCTCTCTCACAACCCACTCAGGCTCACCACTGCTGTTTCCCCACTCCTTTTCATTCTCCCTCAAGTGTCCACCTAACTGTCTGCACACAATATGCTCTTATTAAATCCCATTCTTAGCTCTTTTTCTCTGTTCGAAATCTTATGAACTCACCTGCCTATCAACCCTCTCCAATCCCTGGTTCCCCCCACTATGTACACTACCCTGTAACTTAGGGGTATGGCCCCTGCCCTTTCTTTTACATCTTCACTATTTTTCTCTTCTATCTCTCTTCATCTGAGGAAGCTATGTCTCTCATCTAATGCAAGATACTTCTCTGTTCTTCAATACTACTCCTGACCAGTTGAGGGGTCTTGTCCAGCAACTTACTCGGTGACCTCACTGCTGCTAATGCCACATAAAAAGCACACAGTACACTCTGTAAAGTGGTTGGCATCAGGAAGTGTAACTAGCCATAGAAACCATGCCAAAACAGACAGCAGAGCTCGGTGTAGTCTTCTGACCTGCTTATTCCTGTCAAACTGCCCAACTCATGTCAGCATGGAAAACGAATGTTAAATCATCATCATCATCGTTTAACGTCCGCTTTCCATGCTAGCATGGGTTGGACGATTTGACTGAGGACTGGTGAAACCGGATGGCAACACCAGGCTCCAGTCTGATTTGGCAGAGTTTCTACAGCTGGATGCCCTTCCTAACGCCAACCACTCAGAGAGTGTAGTGGGTGCTTTTACGTGTCACCCGCACGAAAACGGCCACGCTCGAAATGGTGTCTTTTATGTGCCACCCGCACAAGCCAGTCCAGGGGCACTGGCAACGATCTCGCTCGAAAATCCTACAGGAGCCAGTCAGGCGGTACTGGCAACGGCCACGCTCAAAATGGTGCATCTCATGTGCCACCCGCACAAGAACCAGTCCAGGGGCACTGGCAACGATCTTACTTGGCTTGCCGGGTCTTCTCACGCACAGCACATTTCCAAAGGTCTCGGTCAGTAGTCATCGCCTCGGTGAGGCCCAATGTACGAAGGTCTTGCCTCACCACCTCAGCCCAGGTCTTCCTGGGCCTACCTCTTCCACAGGTTCCCTCAACTGTTAGGGTGTGGCACTTTTTCACGCAGCTATCCTCCTCCATTCTCACCACATGTCCATACCAGCGCAATCGTCTCTCTTGCACGCCACAACTGATGCTTCTAATGTTCAGCTTTTCTCTCAAGATACTTACTCTCTGACGGGTATTCACATTGACATTACACATCCAACGGAGCATACGATGACAATTGTTAAAATGTTGCAACTAACCAGAGAAGCTTTCCGGGCTTCTTCATAGGCATCCATGTCAACTACCAAACCATGCTCATCAACAATTAGTTGAGTCAGGTCAATTGGAAAACCATAAGTATCATACAGTCGCCATGCAATATCACCTGAAACAGAAGATGAGAAATTAGTACTTTTCCATATAACTTTCTTGTAGGAGTAGAGGTTACATATAATACTAAGCTTAAGATGCCTGCATTTTTCAAGAATTAGCTGGCTAGACTGATAGGTCTGTAAGATTATACAAGATTAGGACTGTTGGAGACTAAGGATTGCAAAGAGGCAGACAAATCGCCACATTTAATAAAATTAGGGAATTACATTTGTTTTTATCATTAAAAAAAAAAAAGAAAATACTGCAACAATGATAGGTTGAAAGAAATATAGTAATAAAAAAATATATGGTATTTGTATTAATAGAGTAAATGTCACAAAGGTGCCCAATGTAATAAATATAGAAGAACTGCAGTACCTGGAAGAGATTTCTTCCCGTCTAATTTGGCAATGCTTCTTTGTAAAAGTCTCTGCCCACGGGAGAGTGTCTTCAGAAACTGGCTTTCTTCTTCATTAATGATATCTTTCACCTAAAATGAAAAATAATTATAAAAAATAGACAGGATCCATGTAGAAAAATATTAGTGGCAAGTTTTTGTTTTCTTTTTACCATTTTTATTATCAGCTATAAAGTTCTTTTTTATTTTGCAAATAGATCATGACTGTGTCATATAAGAAAATATAGAAATATAACAAATAGGCTAAAATATCAACCTTTCACTATGCCAATTAACCCATATCCAGTACTTGGCAGTTATATTGTTAATTAACAACTAGTAATACAGCAGAGTATTAACTTTGAAATATTAATTGAATAATTTAGTCTAACATTGTACATGATAGTTAATTATTTTGAAATTTTATTATAGCAAGTTCAGACAAAAGATCAAAAACATTCACCTTAATTAATCTTTCAGATTAAAATAAGGTTAAGACTACATGTTTTAATGTCTCCATTTTACACCCACTTATTTTTTTACCAACCAATTTATTTGAATTTAAGACAACTGTCGTGAAGAAATATTTTGGGGTTCAAAAAAAAAAGACAATGCTGCAAAATGTAACACTTTTTTTTTCTTCAGTGGATATACATATATATTTAAAATTATTGTATTTTAATAGCAAGGAGCTTACCATCTGAGGATCTTTAGCAACTTCAGGGAAAGTTGATTTCTGTAAATTGAAAAAACAAAACAAAAAAAAATATTAGAAAATATAAGAGTAAAAAAAATCAATAATTAATATGACTGCTTTTGGTAGTGATCATTACAATTAGTGGCAGGAAACACATTTATAATAATAAAAGGTCTGCAAAAATTCCAACACTAACTTATGATAAATTGAAAGCAATAGTAAAACATGGAAAGAATTAAGGAAGTAAGGGCTTCTTAGTAAAGCACAAGCCATAAATTTATAGAAGAAGACAAAGATTCTGTGACATTCGCATCTTTCACAAGAGTGTAAAGCTACCAATCCAAGACAAAAGAGACACATGGAGCCCAGAGGCAGGAAGATTTGGCGAGAAATTCACATGACAGACATGGGCGAAAGCAACAGTGATGTCAACAATAAGAACAGTGTTCACTAAATTTCTTGGAGGTGACAGTCCAATGGTGATTAATATAGGAGAGTAGGTCTCCAATAGAACAGGTTAGTATTTGGCAGTGAGACAGAGATGGCAGCTTCTTGAGACTAGGACATGTAGCAGGTTTCAAGATCAGTATGTATCATGGGTGGTGGGAGAAACTGAAGATTTTATGAAGGGCTAGATCTGAAGTGGATTGTTTGAGGATACTGAAAAAGACATTGCCATGGTCAGTGGCCTTCTTGGTTAGAAGTGACCAGCAATACTTTCAAACTAGGTGTGTATGTTTACATGATGATTCAGCCTAATGGTTTGGAAAGGGATGGTTCTGAAGGGGACTCACCTAATGTGTACAGTGTAGAGCTGGATATATAGCAGGCAGCAAATGTGGAGAAATGAAGGGAAGCAGGGTTTCACAAAGTAGGTAGAGTTCCTTTTGGCAAAGGATCAAAAGGATCAGGTTAGTTTCTGAGGTGGGAGAGCTTGTAAGCTGTGATGCAGGAAGACATACTTTTCAGTTCGAATGGTCTTACAAGAAATGCAGTTCTGGAGCACTCCAGTTTGTGGAGGTGGGTGACTTTCCCCAAGCATTGTAGGCTGCATTTTTTTGTCTCATCTGCTGCAGTACGGATATGAGTGGACCACAGAGAGAACTTGTGTTGCAAGTATTGTGTGCAAGGTGTAGAGGGACATGTTAAAGAAGATGGGTTCAACCACAGTAGTTGTTCAGTAACAAATTTCAGTAAATAATCAGAGAACAGTTGTTTTGTTTTTTTTACCAATGTTGATCACTCCTTGTGTTTGTAACAAAAATGAGGTAAAAAACAACAAAAAGAATAACAAAAGGCAGTTACTTTGAGACAGCAAAAAAGAAATTGAAAACTTTGGTAGAGGAAGAGGAGGAGGAAGATCTGGTTGACCAAGAATTGGTCTTTTATTTTAATGGCACTCACCATAATTAATATACAACATTAATAAACTGAATAACTATAGCATTACCAGAATGGCAACAACAGTATCCACAAGAGATGCAAAGAATCCTGGTTTGGCCTGGAGTTTTTCTGTAGCATAGCGGACAGCACGCCTGAGGATACGACGCAAAACATAACTGAAATAGTAATATAGAATTATATTAAAGCCATGGTAAAAGATAGAGCTGACAGTCAACTAGTTACAATTTATAAACAATACTTTAATTAAAGCATCAACAAACAACAATACTTCAAATACAAAATGATCTACAACTATTATGATTGTAATCATAGATTACCAATATTTCCAAAAGGGTGAGGGGGCTTTAAGAAATCCAAGATGAAACCAAAATGTTACTAAACTGATTAGCAAATAATGAGGCTAAAGAATATTGGTTCTATAACTGTATCAATTAACAAGTTATTAATTGGTTGGTTGGTTGGTTGGTTGGTATGGCTGGTGCATATGTGAGTGTAAAGGGAGTCATCTGTCTAAATAGCTTTAGGTTTAAACTCAAGTGAATATTGAAGGAAGTTCTGAAGTGTATTAGAATCTCAATCATTGCATCATTAAAGACAAAGCATTTATCTCTAACAAATAGATTTAAGTATAATAATAATAATAATAATAATAATAATAATAATAATAATAATAATAATAATAATGAGATTATTGTATACAGTGCTCAAGTTCATTACAGTTCATCAGAAGCAGCCAAAAGTGCATGAAAAGTACATAGAATAGTGCACAGGAAGTGAACAGTGAATGAGTTGTTAAAAAAAGGTGGGGGTGACATCAAGTGTACTGTTGGCAAATTTCAGGAAGCATGGAAGTTTTAAAGGATGCAGTATCCCGGTAGCCAACTACTGATGCAGGTAGTTTATTCCATGCTTCAGCAATTTTGAGTGTGAAAAAAAGGTTTCCGAAAGGTGTGGGTGCTGTGTTGGTTTTTGATTTTGTAAGCATGTCCACAAGAGTACTTTACTACAAGATACAAGTTCACAATTAATTGGACAAGAATCCAATACCTCATCTGTCAGTTGTTTCACATCAAATGTTTCTAAAAACGTAATATAAAGAAGGGAGTAAAACCTTACCCACGACCACTGTTGTCTGGTCGTCCTCCATCAGACAAAGCTACTGTCAATGTTCGGGCATGATCTGCAAGTACTCGGTAGGCCATGTCAATTCCATCCACATCCTCAGCACCAATTTTACCACTGTATACAGGGCAATCAGTCCCCTAGACACACAGGAAACATATCAAGACTAGGTTATATTACCAAGAAATTGTTATAACTAGGTTATATAATTAAATTCAATAAATATTAGTATTTATAATACCGATAATAAGGTAAAAAACAACAAACTGGCTAATACCTGCTGGATGAAAAGTACTCATAGTACCGCTTCATCAAGCATCTCAATGAAGATGGAAGAATGAAGTAGCTCACACAAACTTGGGAATACTGGACATCACAAATAGAATGAAACACACTCGTGATATAACATGAGATGCTATATACCAGACACATGTCTGGACATCACATGATGGTTGTAAATGACCGTCATCATTATACAAGTGAAGCTGTTCATTTCCAGTCTTCAGTGAGAAAATAATGCCTTGCTTGGAAACGGGTGAGGATTGGCAACAGGAAAGGCATCCAACTGTAAAAAAATCTTCTTCAACAAATTCTGTCTGATCCATGCAATGTGGATGTTAAATGATGATGACGAGTGAAGTGTAAATAAATATATAGGCGTAGGAGTGGCTGTGTCGTAAGTAGCCTGCTTACCAACCACATGGTTCCGGGTTCAGTCCCACTGCGTGGCACCTTGGGCGAGTTTCTTCTACTATAGCCTCGGGCCGACCAAAGCCTTGAGTGGATTTGGTAGACGGAAACTGAAAGAAGCCCGTCATATATGTATATATGTATGTGTGTGTGTTTGTGTTTGTCTCACCCAACATCGCTTGACAACCGATGCTGGTGTGTTTACGTCCCCGTAAATTAGAAGTTCAGCAAAAGAGACCAATAGAATAAGTACTAGGCTTACAAAGAATAAGTCCTGGGGTCAATTTGCTCGACTAAAGGCAGTGCTCCAGCATGGCCACAGTCAAATGACTGAAACCAGTAAAAGAGTACATAACTAATGATAATCTCTTTTCTAATTTTTTTTTTCATTCATTTCCTCTTTTGCCAATCTTGTGACCTTCAAAACCCTACAACTAACCTCTTGGCCAGGTCATCTACATCCCATAAACTCTTCACTCCTACATGTAACTTCCAATATATTTTCCCCAAGCTTTTAGTCTCTGCTTCATCCTTCAACACAACATACATCACTTCAGCTTAATTTAAGGAAAAAATATCACCATCATCATCATTTAACATCCATTCTTCTATGCTTGCATGGGTCAGACGGAATTTCTTGAGGTAGATTTTCTACAGTCAGATGCCCTTCTTGTTGCCAACCCCCATCTGTTTCCAAGCAAAAGTTACATTTTCCCATGACCAGACATATTTTTTATGGAAGACTGGAAACGAACAACATTGCTAGTATGAAAGTGATGCTCATTTACTAACTACCATCATATTACGTCAAAAGTAGGCTACACACACACAGATACATACATTTGCAAAGGGTGATGCATAGTGGGGGCTTAAATCATGTGTTGCAAAGAGAACTTCTTAATCACACACTTTTGTGTACACCCATCCATATTTTATTTAAGAGAATTGTACAAGGACAAAAATCTGGACACTCTCTATAATGCCATTTGGGAATTCAAGACCATGTCGTTATTGCACAAAACCAACAGCTTAGATATACATTTATTTGATTTATAAATGGTTACCATCATCATCATCATCATTGTTTAACATCCGCTTTCCATGCTAGCATGGGTTGGACGATTTGACTGAGGACTGGCGAACCAGATGGCTGCACCAGGCTCCAATCTGATCTGGCAGAGCTTCTACAGCTGGATGCCCTTCCTAACGCCAACCACTCTGAGAGTGTAGTGGGTGCTTTTACGTGCCACCAGCACGAGGGCCAGTCAGGCGGTACTGGCAACGGCCACGCTCAAAATGGTGCTTTTTACGTGCCACCTGCACAGGAGCCAGTCCAGCGGCACTGGTAATGACCTTGCTCGAATGTTTTTTCACGTGCCACTGGCACAAGTGCCAGTAAGGCGATGCTGGTAACGATCACGCTCAAATGGTGCTATTAACGTGCCATTGGCACGGAAGCCAGACAACTGCTCTGACAATCTCAAAATAAAATCTTGTAGAAACAGGAGAAGGCTTAGCTGTATGGTTGAGAAGATAGCTTTGCAACCACATGGTTTCAGGTTCAGTCCCACTGCACAGCACTTTGGGCAAGTGTCTTCTACTATAACTCTGAGCTGACCAATGTCTTATGAGAGAGTTTGATAGACAAAAACTGTGTGAAAGCTTGTCATGTGGTGATGGTGGGGGGCTTAGAGTCTGTTTGTCACCACCATTTGACAACTGGTGCTGAATGTTTACATTCTCTATCTTAGTAGTTCAGCAAAAGAGATCAATAGAATATGTACCAGACCTTAAAATAAGTACTGGGATTGATCTGTTTAACTAAAAACACTGAAAGGTGGCCCAGAATGGCCACGTTCCAACGACTGAAAAAAGTAAAAAATAAAACACATAACAGCAAACATCTGTAGTAACGCCTGCGCATGCGTAGTCTTACGCATGCGTAGAATTAAACAAGCAAGCGTTTCCCGCTCAATTCATTCTCTTTCTCGCTGGCCAGCGATTGAGCATGGACGTGTGTTTAAAAGCTGTCCCTACATCTTTCGGTCTTATACTCGACAGCTCGTTATTCTCACCTCTAAAGATGTATAACTAAAGATATGTATGTTTTACCAAGTAAATAAATGTTGTTTGAGTTGTTTAGTCTGGAGTTCAGCATTCCGTCTATTTCCTTAATTTTATAGTAGAAAGTCAGGTATACAATCTAAAGATGTATAACCCACTTTCTACTAAACATCTATTATGACATACCTTTTGAATTGCCTCAAAAATTGGTGTAAATACATCTGTATCATAATTGGACATTTTTTCCTGCAGTACAGAGACCAATCTCTCAAAACCCATACCACAGTCAATATGCTTTTTGGGCAAATTAGATAATGAACTATCAGCTTCTCTGTTTGATAAATAAAAAAGAATATGTGTCAATAATATCAAATGATGGTGAGGAGACAAAGAACAGAATAAAATCAGCTTTATAAAAATATTAATACAAAAAATTGATAAAAGTGCATTAAGCAGTGTTGAATGAAATATAATTATGTATAGTGTTATTTAACGTTTCATCATAATCATTTAACGTCCATTGTCCATGCTGGCATGGGTTGGATGGTTGCACCAGGATCCAGTCTGATTTGACATGGTTTTCTACAGCTGGATGCCCTTCCTAATGCCAACCAACCACTCTGAGAGTGTAACGGGAACTTTTACGTGTCACTGGCATGGGTGCCAATTTGCATGACACCGGTATCTGCCACAACTTTAAATTTGCTCGGCTTGATGGGTCTTATTCTCAAGCATGACATAATGCCAAAGGTCTTGGTCATTGCCTCCACGAGGCCCAACACTCGAAAGGAACTCAGCCACCTCTCCTCTGTCAGGCCCAACACTCAGTGTTTTGTCTTTCCATGTCTGGATGTACACAAACATGTTAAAAAAGACTATACATAACTATAGTGGTTTCAAATTTTAGCACAAAACTAGCAATTTCAGGAGAGGACCTACATCAATCCCAGTGTTCAACTGGTACTTATGGCAATTTTTATATCCTACTTAATGTGGATATATTGTTAAAATGCCTTGAGAAATATTCTCATATAGACATTTAGTGCTAAGAAGTACAGACATATTGATGTTGGTAGCAGACGAGAAATAGTCCAACACTGGTGGTGGAACTGCTAGAGCATGTGAGATCAGCATGTTTGCACTTCATCAGTAGCAGGCATTCACTCACTAACTGGGATCCATCGGCAAGGTTATGCACTGTTTATCTTGATATGAGATCACCATGTTGCACACATATGGTTGTGATGTATGTGCCTGGTGTACCCTTATCAAATGGGAAGTCATGATGGGTATACTGGGCTTCGTATACTTTACCCCAGTGTCATGTTGATGGCATGCACTGCTCTCTCAAATAATAATAATAATAATAATAATAATAATAATGATAATAATAATAACGTATCTGTCAAGACCTACCAAAAACTGAGCAAATATAAAGATCTTGAAATAGAAATTAGCAAAATGTGGAATCTGAAAACGAAAACAATACCTATTGTCATAGGTGCCCTGGGAATGACAGCGAAACAGGCTGATTACTACCTAGCTCAGATACCAGGAAACCCCAAAATGGCTGAAGTTCAAAAGATAGTGCTCATGGGAACTGCCCATATCCTACGTAAAATACTGTCTATGTGATCTCAAATTTTGAAACAAACACATAATTTTCTTATGGTTTCTTAAACATTCACTAGAACAAAACTGTATAAATCCAAATATATGGTACCCTAGGCATAACACCTACATGAACTTCTAACTTGTTGTCTCTTGAGGTCTCTGGGTGAGACTTGGATCCAACTTGTACAAATGTAAAACAAAAGTCAAACATAAAATAATAATAATAATAAAACTGAGAGAGTTTATGCGTGAAAGAGTGATAGAATGATACTCACCTGTTGAACTGAATGAAAACCAAGTTCCAAATCTCAAGGACATTAGGATCATCCATATTTACTAAGTGGCTGGCATCTCGTCCACCAATTCTGTCAAAATGAATCTCTGAACAAGGCCCACAGGGACCAGTTTCTCCCATTTCCCAGAAATTGTCTTTTGCATCAAAAGGAAGGATGTGATTCTCTGGGAGACTGAAAATGTAAAGTAACATTTTACAAAATATTATATCTTTAATGAAGACTATATGCTCCTGTTTTGACATCTTTAATGAGACATAAAATAGTGTTGTATTAATTTAAAAATTCATTTGCCTCATTTAATGTTGAATGAATTAATTCTTTGCTGAAACGTCATCTAATAGAGAGTGTCAGGAGCAACAGCAGTGTGAGTATGTTAATTGTTGTGTTTCATCACAGAACAACTTCTCCATTAGAACCAATGTGTATTCATAACACTTATGAGTCATTAGTGCAAAGACTCTGGGAGAGCCAGTGTTTCAACATTGCTATGTCTCATCAGCCAAAGGCACTCCAAATAAATGATTCTAGCCAAAGTCAAAGCTCTTGTTAAAAACCAGTGAACTGTTTGTTGATCTGTGATGACATGTGACAACCAATAACAATTGCCAGATTTTAATATATCAAATATCAAGAAAAAATTAAAATATAAAAAAGCAAATTGATTTAAATCTCTGTGTGTGTGTGTGTGTGTGTGTGTATGAGAGAGAGAGAGAGAGAGAGAGTATGCACATACATCTGAATTTACAAATGGGTAAAAAAAATTACTCAAAACAAGTAGGGATTTATTCACTTATTTCAAGTTGAGGCTTCACTCCATTGCTGCTCTGAGTTTGTTGTTTCTGTTTTTCTGTTGCCATGAAAACACCAAAGGAAATCTCAACTTGATGTAGATATATATCATCATCATCATCATCATCGTTTAACGTCCGCTTTCCATGCTAGCATGGGTTGGACGATTTGACTGAGGACTGGTGAAACCGGATGGCAACACCAGGCTCCAGTCTGATTTGGCAGAGTTTCTACAGCTGGATGCCCTTCCTAACGCCAACCACTCAGAGAGTGTAGTGGGTGCTTTTACGTGTCACCCGCACGAAAACGGCCACGCTCGAAATGGTGTCTTTTATGTGCCACCCGCACAAGCCAGTCCAGGGGCACTGGCAACGATCTCGCTCGAAAATCCTACAGGAGCCAGTCAGGCGGTACTGGCAACGGCCACGCTCAAAATGGTGCATCTCATGTGCCACCCGCACAAGAACCAGTCCAGGGGCACTGGCAACGATCTTACTTGGCTTGCCGGGTCTTCTCACGCACAGCCCATTTCCAAAGGTCTCGGTCCGTAGTCATCGCCTCGGTGAGGCCCAATGTACGAAGGTCTTGCCTCACCACCTCAGCCCAGGTCTTCCTATATATATATATATATAAAGATATCATCATCATCATCGTTTAACGTCCACTTTCCATGCTAGCATGGGTTGGATGATTTGACTGAGGACTGGTGAACCAGATGGCTACACCAGGCTCCAATCTGATTTGGCAGAGTTTCTACAGCTGGATGCCCTTCCTAACGCCAACCACTCAGAGAGTGTAGTGGGTGCTTTTACGTGCCACTGGCACGAAGGCCAGTCAGGAGGTACTAGCAACGGCCACGCTCGAAATGGTGTATTTTACATGCCACCTGTACAGGAGCCATATATATATATATATATATATATATATAGGGACAATTCACAAAAAAAACAAAAGACGAAGACAGGTGGTGTAGAAAACAAACAGATGCATTAGTATAACGCTTGGGAAGTGAAAAAGTCTTTAACGTTTCGAGCCTACGCTCTTCCACAGAAAGAAACAAGGAGAGAAAAAAAGAATGTGTAGTGGCTAGCAATCTATAGACACATATAAAAACACTTACCCAAGATCTAACCAAATTTGTTTACATTCATCATCTGGGTTCAAATTAGTCGCAGGATTGCCACCAAAGTAAGTCACATACAAACGATCCTTTTCCAAACCTAGTCTGTGTACAAGGTATTCCCATGCCCAAGAACATATTTCTTTCTGAAAGTAAAAATTACCAGTTTATCATGAATTTTCAATGCTATCAACAGAGATATAACATTCGTTTCTCTTGTCTATCTTGTATCATTTTGTCCATCATTTCACTCTAAATGTGATACCTATATTCCATGCACACTTTCAAAAAAGTGCAGAATCTTAATGTATGTTTATTTGAACCTTGAACTCAACTCTCATAAGTCATTCATCAAAATGTAGTTTTCATACTTCATACCACACAATTCTGGATCATAAACATCTCTACACCACAACTGCAGGCTAAGAATGTGTCAACATGTGTTGTTTAACAAAAAGACTGCTTGTCTTAGAGTAGATATTCAGCATCATTTTAACATCCACTTTTCCATGCTTGTATGGGTCAGGTAGAGTTTATCAAGGTAGATTTTTTGTGGCCAGATGCCTTTCCTGTAGCCAACCCTTAGGACAACCATCCTGTGATGTCGAGACTTACACATACATTTGTGTACCAGATCCACTCACTAGGATTTGATCAGTCTGAGGCTATAAAAGAAGACACTTGCCCAAGATGCCATGCAGTGGGACAGAACCCAAACTATGTAGTTGGGAAGCAAACTTCTTACCACAAACCTATTCAAACAAAGTAAATTAATACTCCACATATTTATACTTTAAATTAAGAATTGTGAATAGGAAATGGCAGAAAAGGCCTTACATTTTTGCATATAGAATATCTTCACCTATTTTTGAGAGATTATTCCTTAATTTATAATATTATTTTCCAAATCATCATAAATTTAAATAATTCTTTTACCATACATTGTTTAGACCTGCATTCCAAAACAAATAAAGTTTCATGGTTTTTGCTAAATACTTAGAAGAATTAAAAATATTTCAAATACTACAAAAAAATTTGGTAAGTATAGGTTTGTCTATCTATTCCTTTGTCGCAAGCCAATATATAATGATAAAACAAAGGATAAAAACAGAAAATAATTCTAAAATACTGACCTTATAATAGTCACCAAATGACCAATTCCCCAACATTTCAAAGAAAGTGTGATGGTAGACATCTTTGCCTACATCTTCAAGATCATTGTGTTTTCCACCAGCACGAATACATTTTTGTGTGTTAGCTGTTCGGACCCATTTTGACATATCACTACTAGGATCAACAGTTCCTAAAAAAATTGGTTTAAACTGAAATAAAAAATGGATAGTATTAGAAAATATTTACACAGTTATAAAGTTCATTTTACAATTAATATACAACATATAACAGTCTAAAACTTTTATATCACAGTTTCTATGTCTGGTATAACCTTCTTAGTTTTAAGTTCTTCTGCACTGCTCAGTACATTGGGCAGTAAGCTTTCTCCCATCAGGTTATATTGGTTGCTATTCTTGCACATCCATTCCATGTAATGCTGGCTGTCTTCAGGTCATCTTGAAATGTCTGCTGCCAAGTGATCTTCAGCCAGTCCCTTCTACACCTGCTATCAGGTGGTACCCAAGAAATGACTGTTTTCAAGTGCTGTTGATTAACTACACAGAGTATGTAGCCAGCCAAGCAGAAACCCTTCCTAATACTAACCACTTTATAGCATATCTCGCAAACTGCATGGTGACCTCAATGAAAAACAGCACCCAGTACATGCTATAAAGTGGTTGGTATTTATAGCATCTATTACACAAATGGTCCACATCATATGGATCCACAATATTTTTTACAGTTACATCAAAGAATGCATGGGAAGAAGAGGTGATGTGAATCCAAGCATGTTGACTTACAGTGATAAGACACTGGATGAAAACAAATAGAAACATATCATGCTGCATCCAACCCCAATGATTCTTTGTTATATATCACAAATATTGATATCACCAGTAAATTACATACCTGATTCATGCCAGCATTGGCAAATAATAATGTTGGGTCATCGTGAGGAATTACAGATGAAGAATGGACATACAAGTGCTCTTTCTCCTTGAAGAAATCAAGAAAGCTGTTTCTCACTTGACTACTTGTTAAGTAAGTCTTCATACTGGAAACTATCATAAAAATAAAAGCAAAGTTTTACAGCTGGATCAACAAAATTATCAATAGAAATTGTCTACTTCAATAAAACCCTTAAATATATATGTGCAGGCATAGCTGTATGAGTCTAGGTCCAATCCTACTGCATGACATCTTGGGCAGGTACCTTCTACTGAAATCTTCAGAGTGAAATAGGAGGTATGTAAAATGTGTGTGTGTAAACTAGTGTCAAGATGCATCACCTAACACTAAAATAAGCACTGGGAATGAATATAATCAGCTAACACTCTTAATTATGATGCCTTAAGACAGTTGAAATCAGTAAAGGAATAAAGGGAAAAGAGAAGTTCATATGAATCTCATAAAAATAAAATTGTTTCAAAGATATCATCTGTGGTAATTCTAAAAATATCAATTTGTTATTCTCTCTAAAGAATTAGGCTTACATTTTCACAGTAAGCTTTTCTTATTCTTAAATTTTTACAACAAACATTCAACTGAGTTTTAATTTGTTTAAATTTTAATCAGAAATAATTAGCTCAGATATTGTTTCTGTTGGTTATTATCCAGAGTTTTAAAAAATGGAGATGGAGAGACTACAGATATTAACAGCATTAGTAACAAACCTGAGTAGGGAAGAGAAATATCTCGACTGTTACCACTTGCTATAGATATAAATTTGGAAGCCATAAAAACAACTGAGGTCATTGGCTTCCATTTGATTGTTGTGAAAAAATAATCATGTGGATCAGATGTATCATATTGTTACAAACAGAAGAGAGGGAACAAAGAACCAGACGCAGACACACACACAAAAAATACTCAGTGCATTAAAACTCAAACATATTTATTAACAGCAGGTGAAATGCTCAACAGACGTACAGAAAGTTACCTGCACATAAATCAAGGGAAGTTCAACACTCATTTCACCAGGTGACCAAATGCCTTTATCTTCTGTTATAATCTTACATCTAGAATACTTTATATGAATTACTCTACTTTTACTCTCAAGTTTCAAGGTCGCTGTTAGAGCGTGAGGGGCATAGTTCTAATCTAAAGCTTCACAGTCTATATATAGACCAGTGTTTTAGTTACATGCTACCATTAGTCAGTAATTAGTTGTGAATATTGTGCATTACTATTAGGTATACTGTTAAACATGTGATATAGAATGCATCCTTTTGATATCAGTGTTTACTGCAACCCTTACGACACCAGTCCTTGTAAAATACATTCTGTTGTCCCTACTATTTTCTATGAGCTATCATCAATGAACTCAACAAGATTTAATTAGTTGGTTTAATTTCACTTCATTCTTTTTTAATGTCTGTTTTCCATGTTGTCTTAGGTTGTGCAGTTTGACAGGAGCTGACAAGTCAAATTGTGCCAAGCTCCAATGTCAGCTTTGGCAGGGTTTCTATAGCTGGATGCCTTTCCTAATGCCAGTCATTTTATGGGTACAACCTGATAATGTGTGGTAGATGCTTTTTTTTTTCATGCCACCAGCACTAGACGAGGTCACCAAGTGACATGCAAGACGTGAAGGAACAGGAAAAAGGAAAAGCTCTCTCGACTAAATTTGTGCAGGTGGGATTTTAGGGGGCAGTGGTTCTATGCCAGGTGTTGAGAGGTAAAAGTATCGTAGAGCAACAATCCCAGTGTCTTGTTATAGAGAAGCTATATGCCTACCCAACACTACATAAGGGTGGGTGAGAGTAACTAGAAATATAAAAATGGCAGTGATAATATTTCAAGATACAAGAAGGTAAGAGAGAGAGAGAGAAGTAGCTCAAGAAGGAAAATAGACCAGAAAGGAGGATGACATGCAAGGTGGAGGAGCAGGGAGGAAATGGTACACAAGAGGGAGACTAGTTGTCCTGAAAAAGACACTCAACTGCATCCGATGGGGAGAGTCCAGGTTAGGAGTTCAAGAATTTTAGGGAGTATTAAGTTACCATTAGTCACCATTGCTCCCAGTTCCACTCTAGCCTGGAGTGACAGAACCTGTCAAGGGCCCCAGTTATGGGTCAAATAGTAGATGGTTCTGTGGCTGAGGCATACAGGACTTGGAGAAGAGCTGACCCCTTGATATATGTCACATAGGTCCACAAGTATATGAATATGCCCTGGTGTCATGCGAACCAATCTCTCTGCCTAAGAGTTAACAATGCTGGTCTCAACTTTATACAATGTCCATACTGTAGATAACAATATCATTCCATTTCCTCCCCTCAACTACAATCTTAAATAGTTTTTAATATTTAGTGCATAGGCTTAATATAGAAAGAGATTTTTAAAAAATTAAATACAATAATACAAGTTTTTCAAGCAGGAATGGAGAGCACTTCAGTTATTAAAAATGAAATTATATCATAGGCACTAAATACATTTGGAAAAAGAAAACGCTGTACCACACCCTTTATAAATGCAAAAACCTAAAAATTAGCTAAAACATTTAATGTCAACACATTTCTTGATTTTTTTGCTTTTTCAACTACCAAATGGAAATCAATGATGATCTCAGCAGTTTCTGTGGCTTCCAAATTTATGTCAATAGCAAATAACAAAACACTAGATGTTTCTCTTCCCTGCTCATTGTTGTTACCTATGCTATTAATATCTATTTCTTTATTGCCCACAGGGGCTATTAATATCTAGTCACTCCATCCTTCAAATCTCTAGCAATGAAAGTTTAATGGAAATATATTAGAAACGTCACTCAGATTCTCTTTAGAAAACCACCAGAAGGTTATTTAAGTTATTACTTTTTTTCATCCTACATATTTTCCAAGCGGTCGTTTAACTTCCTTCTCTAGACTACTTAGAAACTTGCCTTAAGACTACCTTCCTAAATTCACAAGGAGAAATGATAATAAAAAAATAAGGTTTCATAATTATAAGGGATAATCATAAATGAATGCCATAAATATGTAACTTAAACGAAATCTTGATGAGAGATAAGATAAAAAAATTTTAATATTTTTTTTATCACTTAGTGTAAGTATTTTGGCATAACTACAGAGTTGTACCCCCCCCCCACCGACTTTGGTGTAGTTATGCCAGTATTTTCGGGGTCTCTAATGGGGAAGAAGAAATAGCTTTCACATTATACATGGTCCAAAAGCTAGACACACAAAGACCAAGTTTGAACAGGAGCAACAGATTAACTTCAACACCCAAGAACTAGAACGGTCTTCCTGACGAGCTCCACAGTTTCCGTCAATCAAATCTGACTGACAAGGCTTTGGTCGATCAGGGGCCATGCTAATTAGACACTTGACCGAAGTGTCGTGAATTGGAACTGAACCAGAAACCATGTAATTGTGCAGCGAACTTCTTTATCATACAGCCATACATACACCTATATGTTTATGTAGTCCATAAACTAAATAATTTTAAATCATTAACAGATATCTACCAGTAAAACTTGAAGAAATAACTCATAAACAACTAAATAATCCGAATTTAGTGAAAGGGACATTCTCTTCGTTGTAAACATTTGGGATTCTTCAAATAGAGGTCTTCTCTTACTGCTATTAATGTTCAAATTGGCGCTTAATAATGCACAACAGTCTGGTTAAAACACAAAGAAGCGTACGAAACCTGATTGCGCACTAGAGAAGCATGTGTTTCTCGGTTTTCACTTAATGACTGAGACCTTTTCTTTCTTTTTCTCGTCAATACACTAATATGGAGGTGCTTCCAAGATATTTGCACCAAATCTTTGACGAGGCATTATTCATTTCCAATCATTAATTTGCTATCCTTTAGTCATATGCCAGACAGCTAAGCAAAACCTCGTGGATCTAACAGCTAAGTCCATGAGACTCCACCCCGTGCAACACATTTCTTCCAACGGGTCTAAACACTAAGAAAGCTTACTTTCGACACATTTCTTGTTGCTACCCGATAGAACAGTTAATTCCACAATCAGATTCCCCCTTTTCACCCTTCTTTTTATTACGCCCATAACAAGAGATATAGGAGTTCTCTAGGACTAGCAATATGGCTATAAAATTTTTGCTATATTGCCATAATAAAACATCATTCATAATTTTAATCATATATCCATATAGAGAAGAATTAAGATTCTATATCAATATATTAATATCATTATTATAGTGTCTGTGCGTGAGTATTGCAGAAGTATCCAAAAGTCGAAAATATATATATACAGGCTGTCATGTTTATTAAAACTTAAGATATCAAAATATAAAAGAATGATGCAATAGAAAACGTATATACGTTACATACTGCTACACTACATTTAACTATGTCATCAGAAACATATGTAAAAGAAAATTAAAATACTTACCCGACAATCAAACTGTCTTGAAAAACAAGAATGAATAAAAATGTGAGGTGAGAAGAAATTAGATGAATTCGCGATATTTAGTTAACAACCTTAGAAACAGACAACAACCGGGATGAGTTGCAACAAAATACAACTCTCCATATAATGGTACAGGCTAAAAAGTATCAATGAAACTAACACATCTTACTCTCCCATGTATAGGTACATTCTGCTGTCTGAAGCGTAAATTAACCAGTAATTTTTCACAGTTATATAGCTTAATTATAACGCCACTTACTGCCTATATTGCATCATATTTTGCCCTTTTAATCTTAATATTGCAATTTCCTATGCAACATTTGTTTTTAATCTTTTACTTAATTTTTAGCTTCCGTTTCTTTAGTTTCAATTGACAGTTATCGTGCTTACATGATAACACTAGGTTATCACATGTTAAAGTTAGTGATAGCATATTTAATGCAGTGAACATCAGAGAAGGGAACATACTTTCAAAGAGAGATCGAGAAAGATCCGCGAATAAGGCGGTGGCGACGGTGTTGTTATTGCATAATCCCAAGTAGGTCAGGACTGAGCAATCACATTGTCAAATATGTTCTTTCCTAAAACATAGGGTGATTTGGCTGTTATTTCTAGCAATCAGATGACCTCATATAAGTCCTTTTCGGCTCTCTTTTTAAGTTTTAAAATAAATATTCAAATAAATAAGCGAAAAGGCATTTCTCATGCTTGATATAATTTTACATGTATGCTTCCTTGCTGGCATGGGTTGGACTAGTTTTATGGCCAAAACACTCTTTCTGTTGTCAACTCATTGAGTTACCTTTTCCAGCACACGGGGACACCGTATAACTATTCTAAACCCAAGATACACACATACACTAGATTGTACATTTAAATCCCAAAATATTTCAAATAAAAACCAAAGCTCAGTGGTTGGAACAAGTAAATGATTTAATGGAGATAATTTTTTTAGAGCTTATTTTTGTAAATTTAAAACCTTACATGAGTACTGTTGAAAAGGAAATCAAGAAAGTACTATTACAGGGGTTATAATTAAATAGATTAGTAAGGCAGTGAACTGGAAGACTTGTTAGAGTGTAGGTTCAAGAGTGTTTCTTGTGTGTGTGTGTGGGGGGGTTCATACTCTGAGTTCAAATACCACCGAGATCAACATTGCCTTTCCTCTTGTTAGAGTTGATAAAATGAATACCAGCTAAGTGCTGGAGTCAAAGTAATCAACTAGCCCTTCTCTCAAAATTTCAGTCCTTGTGCCTACAGTAGAAAGAATTATTACATAGTAAGGCAGTGGGCTGGAAGAATCATTAGAGTGCCAGACAGTATTTGTTCCACTAGAGTAGCTGGTGGGTGGTGACACTTTTGAGTCTGCCATAGGTAATATGTGTTTTTTGTGGGGTCCAGGGGCAGCAAACAGAAGAGCTGCCCTGACACACACACTCTAGCTACGCTAGTGATTTGTTCCAAATGTCTATACTCAGTTCAAATTCCACTGAGGTCAACATTGCCTTTCATCCTTTTGGGGTTGATATAATAAGTACTATTCAAGTGCTGAGGTCAATGGTATCAGCTAACACCCTCAGCTCAAATTTGTTGGCCTTGTGTCTAAAATTGTAACATCACAGGACTTAAAATTATGTTCAGTTCCCTACAATAATAACCCTACTTATTTATATGTGTGAAATTAGCGTCTGAACCCAAAAATTAAAGTGAATGCCTAGAGTCACTATAAATCAGCAAAATTTTCCTCAAATAGCACACCAGCAGAACTGAGAAAAACATCGTAGATGTGCATATAGCTGTGAGGGGAAATTGTTGAATCACCATCCGTGAGTTATCAGAGGATGTGCAGATTAATTATGATTCAGTTCAGTCCATTATCACTGAAGATTTGGGTATGAGACGCACGTCTGCCAAGTTTGTGCCAAAACTGCTTTCAGCTGACCAAAAAGACACTCAGGTTTCAGTTGCACAAGATCTCTTTGATTGTGTTGAGAATGATGGAAACTTTTTGAAAACTTTGCATAGGTCTATGAGAAGGTATCACCAGGCTTTTGGCAAAATTTGATGCAGATTCTCTGCTCAACTTTCTGTCATGGTCAATGTGATGATCACACACTACACACCTTCCTTCCAAACACTGCTGTAAACAGCAGAAGTGAACTAGAACATTAAAACTTTGTGCACATGCATAGCAGAGTTCAAGGTCAATTCATGCCAAGCGTCTTCACTCTGTGTGATTTAGTTTTATTACTATGGCAACAGTCTGGATACTTATTGATCAGACCGTGTATATCTGAACCAAATGTGGACAATAGGTATGAGACAGTATAAGCTGTCTGGGTTCATGGTGATCTCACTGTCTTCCACCACACAACACCAATCAACACATCTGAGATAATACATGAATCCAGTCATCTCTCCAAACACCATCTGTCATGTTTCTGGATTGCCTCCCAGCCAAACAGAGGTATTTGGCTCAACATTGTCCCCTTCTCAACAATGAGAACATATGTATTGGAGTTACCCTGTATTTTACTGTATGTGTGAACCCCATAAACGCCACTGTAGAATTACTGTCTTATCACCATAGTACACTTGCTTTCCTACCTTCATAGTGTGGGATTATGCTAATCTCTCTGACAACCCACAATAAACAACAAAGAACATGATATGTCCCATATTTTGACGATGTAACTGTGTCATCTGTGTGACTGGTCTGTACGGCGTACCTCACTGACTGATCCTGCTTGCTGTGTCTGTTCACTATTTATGAGTAGTGGAACAGCCCACTTCTCACTTGGGGGTGTCCACCACAACACCTCCCCGCTTTGAGATTTTTTTTCTTTCACACAAGATTATTATTATTTTTTTTCTTGAGAATGCCGCAGGTAGTAATACATTGTTGAAGCAATGTGTGTGAGTGTATGTGTATGACTCCTTATCTTAGCATTGCATGACAGTTGTAAGTAAGTGTCACCATCATACAAGCAGTGTCATTCATTTTCAGTCTCCCATGAAAACATGTCCAACTAAGGGGAAATGGGAAATATTACCTCACTTGGAAACTGGTGAAATTGGGCAACAAGGAAGGGAATCTAGCTATAGAAAATCTACCTCAACAATTTTTATCTGATCCTGCAAGCAAGGACAAGTGGATAGTAACAAATAAAAAGAAAAATGGTGATACAACAGGCTTTCACACCATTTCTGTCTACCAAATTCCACTCACAAGTTATTGGCCAGTCCACAGCTACAATAGAAGAGACTTGCCCAAGGTATCAAGCAGTATGATGAAACCATAGAACCATATAGTTGCAAAGCAAACTGCTTAAACACATAGCTGTACCCTCACCTCTGTTTAACTGTAAATGATATGAAACATAAATAGCTGCATGCAAACTGTAATTAATCCTAACCTGTCTGGAGAGGAAATTGAATACCGCGTTTATAAATTAAAGGCTTACAGTCAAGCAACCAGATTGAGTAAATAGTCTTTAACCTTTTAATATTCAAATTACTGTCAAGAGTCATGCTTATTTATTCACATTGTTTTCAATTAATCAATTATTAGTTCATAGCTTCAAAATTTCACTGATGTGATTATTTTTAGAATGACATTTTAGGGTAAGGGTGAGCAGCCAGATCTGGATGGTTTGAACACAAAACAGATAAAATATTTGGGTTTGATACAGTCAGTTAAATGTTAAAGGGTTAAAAGTGTCGTATTATTAAATGTCATAAACATAGATTCTATTAGAAACTTGAAAAAAAGTTGGAACTTGATATTAAAGTTAATATATATTTTAATTTCTAATTAAAATTCAATTACTAAAAATATATCTGTATATTAGCATTACTGCTACATTAGAGTAGATAGCATTTATTAATTGTTGATATTTTTGATTCCTAAGGAAAATAAGTTATTATCATTAAAAGTTACCATTTTCTTCCTCTTGTCTCATTTGAAGTCTTGTATCAGCCTTATGATTGTTTGGTCTATGCTGTACAATAGATGTATGATTTTTTACAAGATATTATTGTTGTTTAATTCTATGTTATCTCTAATTGAGCAGTCTTCTATGATGAAAGGCATTCCAAGTATGGCCATCCTATTTTGTTTTCTTTTGTTTTTCTGTATATCTAGGACTACATTGTCCAATATATCCTTCCTTTCTTTCAGAGGGTAGCATGCAATTTAAGGGAATATGGTTACTATTTCTAGCAGGTTGAGTGATCACATAGAAACTCCCTTATTGACTCATCCTTGTGAAATTAATCAGGATGCTGGTTTCAGTTCCTGTTTTGTAATTATTTTACTTTACAGCTGTTATTGATATTAGAAAGGCCTGAATGTCACAATTTCCTCCTAAGTTATTATGTACTAGCTGAGCCTGTGCCGCCATAAATGACAGCTAATTGTAGTATCTTACATATAAATAAGGTACATAATAATCACACATACAAACATTCACATACATTCACAAACATTCACGTAGGCTTTCTGATAGTCCTTTCATTAAAATACGTTAAAATTAGCTTAAGATGTCATTAGTCCCAGTAGTCATTGATAATATTTTTTCTCACCACCTAATCATTTCTAGTCAACTATTTAATGCTAAGAGCACGAGATAATTAAACATTATAAACCATTCTCTAAAATTTAAGTTTACTTTAGTTAGTGGCAGAAACAATAGCCAACGCTGTTGTCTCCCTTACATCTGAAATTTTACGCGTGTGGGCGCGTGTGTTACAACTGCTAGAAGGCATGGGAGCTCATCGGCCTATGTATCTCAAGGGAAGTCACTGTGTATGCATCATGACTATACAGCGTATATACCCCTCAATATTTTGAAAGTAATGGTTATAATTAATTATTATTACTTTCTGAAGGCTGTGAGCTAACAGAATCGTTCATGCATCGGACAAAATGCTCAGTAGTATTCTTTCCAGTTCTTTACGTTCTGAGTTCAAATTCCACCGAGGTTGACTTTGCTTTCATCTTTTCGGGGGTCAAAAAATTGAGTACCAGTTGAACATTGGAGTCGATGCAATCAACTTATCTTCGCCCCTAAAATTACTGGCCTTGTGCTGAAACTTGAAATCATTATTGTTTACTTTCTGTATTTAAATTCCATCGAGGTGGCTTTACATTCTGAGTTCAAATCATATCCAAGTCAGCTTTACCTATCATCCTTCTGAATCAATAAAATACAGCACCAGTCAAATACTGGCGTCGTTGTATCAAATTATCCCTTTCTCTTCAAAATTGTTGGCCTTGGACATTAATTGGAAACAAATTTTGTTTCTACAAAGAATTTAACATCATTTGAAATATTCAATTTCATATCTAAAGACAGACAGTTTGTGGGACATGAGGCAGAGGTCATAAAAGAAAATGTTTCACAGTGGGGGGGGGGGGACTATAATACAAAGAAAAAAGAATGTTAGCAACTTTTTAGTTAATACATTTTAGTAAACATAGTTTCGTTTGAGTTTGGAGTCAAAAACTTAATTTCTAACTTGTTAATCGAAAAGTTACCATCGTTGATTGATAATAGAAAAGTAACCTTCGTTAATCGTTAATCTGTTAACCAAAAAGTCGACTTCGTTAATCGTTAATTCTTTGAAAATGTAACGGAAATTAACGTTAATCCGTTAACGTTAATTTTTATTAGAAAAAGACATAACTGCAGTTTAATACCCCACCGATTTTGTTGCGTCACAACTTCCAGAAAAATGGATACTTTTTAACGAAACTTTCACCAAATAATCGCTTATATCCTGTAGATTGAGTGTATGCAAAGTTAAGTTGGAAGACAATTTTCTGAGGGGTTGGGAGAGAGGAGTTTCGGAAAATTCACACGACCTGACATTTTCCTCCTCGTAACTTTCTGGAAAATAGATATTTTTTAATGAAATTTTATACGAATACCTTTGTAAAAATTAACACTTTCTTCTCCAAGCCTAGATTCGAAACCGAATCTAAGAATTCTTGGTCGTCCAAACCACCTCGATCAACAGGCGCGAAAAGCAGGTTTTCTTTGTCCTGTCAAAAAGTGATTGATCATCTCCCTTTAACCTTCGACCTCATAGATGTCAGGCGAAGTTCAACTGGACAGCAATTGACTTACTTAGGTACTAAGCCTGCTGCAGCATGTCCATCCTTCTAGCTGCCACGATTCTTATAAATAGAGTGGTCAACATGACACAGGGAGACACAGACAGACGGAGACTGTGATGCTCGCAGACTGAACCAGTGCTCTGCTACTACCAAGACAGAGATCTTTTGCCTTGCCCTTCAAGATGAAAGAATGAACACACACACAAACATATTTAGTCTTAGGGTACATCAACTCCAGATGTATCCTGGTTCCATCATTTTTCTAGCAACTCGAAGCAAGTTGCCAAAATTGAACGTAGTGGCAAATATTATTTATTAACACCAGCAAATAAAAAAATGTTATAGTTGAACCAGTTATCACTTTGTCATTTCACAGGCAAACACATGCCTATCGCACCGACACTAAACAAAAACATACCACATTTTGGTGACACCACTACACCTTTCAAACGGTGTAGATTACTATTACAAAGAAATTTGTGGGCAAAATTTTTGGAAGCGGGTAGGAGAAGTTTCTGGAAAACGGAGTTTCGGATTAGACAGCCCACATAAGTTGGAATTTCTCCATTTTGATGGGGACTTTTTCCAATGATCTTCACTAAAGTCTTCAGAATGATGTGAGGCATCTTTTCACGTAAAAAAAGATAAGAATTTTGAAAATTTATTTTTTCACTCCCACCACCCCAGTTCGAAACGATTTTGGCCATTTTTTTTTTACTTCACATTTAAAATCCATGAGAGAAACATTTTCAGTTAAAAAAAAATTGTTGATAATTTCAGAGGAAAATGTGGGATTTAAGGGAGATCTGGCTGTTGTTCCTAGCACATCCCATATATATACATATATATATAAATAAATAATAAATGCGCCCTTTTAAAGCCTAGCCAGGCTCATGGGCCGGTTTCCCGGTTTCTATGGCATATGCGTTCCCCAGCTGGACGGGACGCCAGTCCATCACAGCGTTACTCATTTTTGCCAGTGGAGTGGACTGGAGCTACGTGAAATGAAGTATTTTGCTCAAGAACACAACGCGTCGCCCGATACAGGAATCGAAACCACAATCTTACGATCATGATGCTGACACCCTAACCACCAAGCCACACGCCTCCACACACACACACACACACACATATATATATATGTATATATACATACATACATACACATACATATATGTGTGTGTGTGTGTGTGTGTGAGTGTGTGTGTGTGTGTATGTATGTATGTACATATATATATATATATATATATATATATATATATATATATAGTTTATATCCATTTAAAGGAAAAAAGAAAATGGAGATAAGGAAGTTAATAATTGTTTATTATTAACAAATTGGTTAATATTTCTTACAGCCGTTTCAATTAATACTCAATAATTTAATTACAAATTTGCACATTAAATTTACATTTATGTGACATGAGTATAATTTCATCAGAAAAAAAAAAAAGTTTAACCTTTAGATGTTGTATGTGGACCTGTCAATTCATTTCAGCAGACTCAATTACTAACTTCCTTATCTCAATTAGACTCAATTATTAACTTCCTTATCTCAATTATTAACTTCTTTATTAACAATTACTAACTTCCTTATACCCATTTTCTTCTCTTTTTTTCTAAATAGATATAGACTATATGCTTAATGTATTCCCCAAAAATATTAGGTATGCATTCATCCCTCTATGAAGTTAACATATCCTCTAATTATATATACATATATATGCATAAGCTCGCAAGGAATGAAGCCAGTATGCTCCAATGGATGTGTAATGTCTGTGTGCATACTCGACAGAGTGTAAGTACCTTGAAAGAAAAATTGAACTTTAGAAGCATCAGTTGTGGTGTGCAAGAGAGACGATTGCGCTGTATGGTCATGTGGCAAGAATGGATGAGGATAGCTGTGTGAAAAAGTGCCACACCCTAGTGGTTGATGGAACTTGTGGAAGAGGCAGACCCAGAAAGACCTGGGATGAGGTGGTGAAGCAGTTTCAAATGAGAATATGCAATAATAATCCATGGCACTAGTAAGGTTGCTATACAGCTCATACAGAGAGGTGGCTTTTAGCTTGGAGATGAAGGGTTTTAAAGTATGAGAGAAGGAAACAGAGCAGGCTCTAACTGATTAGGAACTACATGGCTACTCACATTTGAAGAGAATGGAGAGAATGATCAGGTGGAGCTAACTGCAAACAAATAAAAAGTGGTGATGAGGTGTCCAGATGCCCCCACCCACCTAAAGATATGAGGTGAGAAGTGAGTGGGGACAGAGAAGCTAGGAATATGGGTGAAGACGGGTTTGCAAGAGTGTATCGGGGAAACAAGAGATGGAGGAATGGAAGAGGAGAGGCAAAAGGGAGGTAGGCAACAACTGTTAAGATCAGGTAGGATTGAAGTATGGATGTAGGGTTTAGTGGATAAGGGGTTGGGGATGATCAATGATACATGAGTTGGGGAAGGTGGAGGGATGCAGAAACAATACACTTCTTTCAGTTTCCATTGGCCAAATCCATTCCCAAGGTTTTGGTTTGCTTAAAGCTATATTAGAAGATACTTGCTCAAGATGCTACACAGGGGACTGAACCTGATATCATGTAGTTTGGAGCCAAGTTTTTTAACCACACAATCATAAATGCTTCTGTGTACAATAACATTGAGTAATGAATTTTTTTTTTTGTCATTGGTCAGTATTATTTCCTATTTGCTTCTATCCAGAAATCAAAAGAAATGATCACTATTCTCTTCAAACTTTGCTTTTGTTACTTGGACATTAATGTTTTGAAACTGACCTATTTTCCATTACATTTCAGACAGATTCGGTGCTGAGTTGCTGAAGCAGGAATATTGTTATAATAAATATTCTGCTCAATACCACTCTCCCTACAGATCAGACCTTGCTCCTTGTGACTTTTAGTTGTCCCTCAAGCTGAAGGAGAAGACGAAGGAAGCTGTGACAAGGATCCTGGTCACCTTCACTTTGGACAACTTCCATTGAACCTTCATAAAGTGACAGGAACGCTACAAGTTCATTGAAGTCAGAGAATCGTACTTTGAAGGAGATTAGAGTTGTGTGCTTCTTTGAAATTGGTAAATGTCTCTCCTGAAAATGTCTAAAAACTTCTAGAATTGCACTTTGTATAAAGACAGTGCAGAAAAACCATCATGTCCCAATCAAATCTATCTTCTCAGCCAACACTCATCATCATCATCATCATCATCATCATGACAATGATCATCATCATCATCTAACATCCATTTTCCATTCTGGCATGGGTTGACTGGTCTGACAGGAGCTGGCCAGCTGAAGAGCTGTCCAGGCTCCAAGTCTCTTTTGGCATGGTTTCTACAGCTGCATGCCCTTCCTAACACCAACCACTTTACAGAATGTATTGGGTGCTTTTATGTCGCATTGGCACAGGTGCTTTTACATGGCACCAGTACAAACACTTTTTATGCACCCACAAGATTAGGATTGCTCAGCTGAAGAGGGATGTAAGGGACATGTCTATATGTAAGGAGAACCATGATTTTACTTAGCTTGACATGCCTTCTCAAGCAGAGCAAACCACCAGAAGTCTGGTGCTGTACATACAAACATAAGCTATAAACATACAAGGTCTGGAAGGACAATGGCGGATATGAAACATGTCCAGACTACTTCACACAATAAACTCTGTATTTTGGAATTTGCAACGTGGTATTCCAATATATCTGGATCATTGAATGTACAATATAGATCTGTTCAATGATGGCTGATCGAAATTATACAACAGTAATAACATCAGCAAAAACAGAGTGATCATCTCAGACTGAATATTGATTTTATTCTAAACTTATTTTTACTTTTACAATTTTGTATTCATTTTTCCCCCCATGTTTTTAAGGGTAGGATAGTTTTTGTTGGAATATAGTTTTTACAGCTGAATGCTCTTGCTACTATGAACCACTTATCCATGAAGAAGTATGTGCACCCCCACCCACCATAGAAATATATATACATATACACACACATATATATATATATACATATATATATACATATATATATACATATATATATGTATATATATATGTGTGTATATATACATATATATACACACACATATACATATGTATGCACACACACACACACACACACACACACACACACACACACACAAACACAAACATGTGTGTGTACATATATAGAGACATACACACATATATATACACACACACACACACATATATATATATATACACACACACATTCATACACACATGTAAATATATATATATGTGTGTGTATATTTGGATATAAGCGTATGTGCATGTGATTACAGATACACACAGGAACATGAATGCACTCATGAACACACACACACACACACACACACACACACACACACACACACACACACACACATCCATAAATATATATAAATATTAACGTGTATGTTTATGTAGACTATTTATTTATTTTATGTCCTGATGAAATAATTAGTGTTTTGCATAAAATGTCTGGATTTTCAGTTTGACTATTTGTAAGCAGCAATATCCATCAATGTATCAATGACCTGTTGACTTCAGATCATATATTCTAGATATAAGGTAAGATATGGAATATAATAATAGTAATAATAGTAATAATAATAATAATAATCTTTTCTACTGGAGGCACAAGACATCAGATTTATGGGGTGGAGACTAGTCAATTATATTGACCCCAGTGTTTCACTGGTACTTAATTTATCAACCCAGAAAGGATGAAAAGCAAAGATGACCTTGGTGGAATTTAAACTCAGAATGTAGCGACGGCTGAAATACTGCTAAGCATTGTGTCCAGCACGCTAACGATCCTGCCCACTCGCCACCTTAGCAACAACAACAACATCAACAACAACAGCAACAGCAGCAACAACAACAACAACAGCAACAGCACCACCACTAACAACAACAATAATAATGTAGACAAATAGCTGAAGGAGATTGAGATAGAATGCCTGGTGGAGCTCCTAGAGAAGGTTTGTCTCTTAGGGACAGCAAGGATTATCAGGAGGGTTCTAAGCACTCAAACGACTGCTGAAAACTTGTGGAAAACTAAGGTTAAAGGGAGTAACCCGCTACCCACATAATTCCTACCAGGAATAAGACTAAACCTGAGTCAAACCAAAATAATATTAATGGTTTCAAATTTTGGCACAAGGCCAGCAAGTTCAGGGGATGAACTAAGTCGATTACATTGACCCAGTGTTCAACTTATTTTATCAACCCCGAAAGGATGAAAAGCAAAGTTGACCCACACCGAATTTGAACTCACAACATAAGGATGGACAAAATGCTGCTAAGCATTTTGCCTGGCATGCTAATGATTCTGCTAGCTCACCACCTTAATAATAATAATAATAAATAATAATAATAATAATCGTTTCAAATTTTGGCAAAAAGCCAGCAGTTTTTGGGAAGGAGCTAAATCGATTACATCGACCCCAGTGGCACTTATTTTATTGATCTTGAAAGAACGAAATGCAAAGTTGACCTCAGCAGAATTTGACCTCGAAACATAAAGACAGACAAAATGCTGCTTAGCATTTTGTCTTGTACAGTAACAATTCTACCAGCTCAATAATAATAATAATCACCATCATCATTCACTGTCTGTTTTCCATATTGGCATGGGTAGGTCAGTTTGACAGGAACTGGCAAGTCAGAAGGATGCACCAACCTCTACTGTCTCTTTTGGCATGGTTTCTACGGCTGGATGCCAACCACTTTACAGAATTTATATGAACGAATGCCCTAGACTTGCCCAGAACTATTACAAGTTGTGGTGATATTGGAAACTGTGTTGAGAGAGGCAAGATGTGGTATGAGCACAAACTGCAGAGAGTGGCAAAGTCAGAGACTTGCAAAATCCTCTGGGGTTTCTGAATCCAAATAGATCAGATGAATAGTCAAGAAGGAACGGAAAAAAATAGATAAATACAACCCTCTTAAGTACGAAATAGCCCGGCTATGGAGAATGAAGAAGGTGAAAATAGTGCCAATTATTTTTGGGTTCTTGGGAACAGTATCAGAGGGCATCAAGAGGAATATAAAAGAAATTGGAATAGAGTGCCGGAAGAACTGTTACAAAAGGTTTGCCTCCTTGGTGCTGCCCGAATAATCAAGAAAGTATTAGACAGTTGAAAAGAACAGATAGCATGGTACCATAGGCTGCAGACAGCAAGTCTCCTATGCATGCATGACTCCAGGAATTCTAACAAAATCTGTGATAAAAAGAAATAATAATAATAATAATTTCTTTTGTTGGCCACAAGGGCCCAAGACAAGATGCAATACACAAACAGGTGGAGGTTTACATCGATGAAGGAGAGACACTACGATATTAAAGGACATACCAAAAGAATATAAAAGTAGGAATTAAAATAAATATTTAATAAATAAATAGAATCCCCAAAAGTGGGGTAGTCTACTTCAGATAATTTAGGATAAACTCTTTTCAAAATGTCCTGGATTACTCCGCCATTCCCAAGGCATGGGAAGTGCCATCTTCCAATTTCTTTCTTCCTACTTAGAAAAGTATACTCAGAGTTGATCCATTCAGCCTCACCAGTCTTGTCACTCTCATTCACTTTTTAATAAACATACCAGAAGGCACATATGTATGTGTGTGTATACACATGTATGTGTGTGTATACACATGTATGTGTGTGTATACACATGTATGTGTGTGTATATAAACATTTGTATACATGCATTTGCGTGTGTGTATATAATTACATAGATGCACCCAGATTGTTTGCATACTACTACTCATGTTTTTAAGATACAAGACACAAATGGCAAAAGGTAAGATATTGAGATTCTGCCAAATCTTCAGTGACTGCACCAAAATTGAAGAATTAAGTAAACCTATGCATTTACTATTGTCTGATAACAATCAATATCACAAAGTAAGATCCGTAATCAATAGCAAGGGGGTGAAGGAAGGGGGAGAGGGTATGTGCTTATTTTAGATTTTGGCAAACGTATCTGTGTATAAAGATATTAATAAAAAAAGAAATGATAAATGTTAATAACATATTTATAATGATTTCTTACAGAGGCACAGTGCTTCATATTCCTGGAGAAGGGAAAGTAATTAAATCAAATCCCAAATTTGATTGATACACCATTAGATTGACCCCATGAAGAATCAAAAGTAAACATGATGGCCAATGGATTTGCCCTAAGAATATAAATCATTCATCTTTTATCTTTTACTTGTTACAGTCATTGGATTACAGCCATACTGGACACCACGTTGAAGGTTTAGTTGAACAAATCAACCCCAGTACTTATTTTTTAAGTCTGGTGAGGGGACAAGCATAAAGACATACATACATACATGCATATATTGGGATCTTGGGGAGAGAATACAAATCCTTAATTTATATGATATAAATTATCATGATGTCCAAGACTTTAAAACTCTGCAAGACCTTGTTAAGTTTTATAAGATGATGGTTAAGACAAGTTGCTTTCTTTTACAGTCTTGCTACTAAATAGGTGGTTGGTCAAACTTTATTCTAAATTAAAAAGAGAAAGAGATGATACATACATACATACTCTTTTACTCTTTTATTTGTTTCAGTCATTTGACTGCAACCATGCTGGAGCACCACCTTTAGTCGAACAAATCGACCCCAGGACTTATTCTTTGTAAGCCTAGTACTTATTCTATCAGTTTCTTTTGCCAAATTGCTAAGTTACGGGGACGTAAACACACCAACATCAGTTGTCAAGCAATGGTGGGGGAACAAATACAGACACACAAACACACACACACACACACACACACACACATATACGACAGGCTTCTTTCAGTTTCTATCTCACAAATCCACTCAGAAGGCTTTGGTTGGCCCAAGGCTGTAGTAGAAGACACTTGCCCAAGATGCCACATGGTGGGACAGAACCTTGAACCATGTGGTTGGGAAGCAAGCTTCTTACCACTCAGCCACTCCTGCACCGATGCACACACACACACACACACACACACACACACACACACACACACACACACACACATACAATGGTCTGTTGGGGCAAGCAAAAGCGAAATCGTGATGGCACCTGTACCAGTGGAACACTAAGAGCACCGTCCAAGCGTGATCATTGCCAGAGCAGCTGTCTGGCTTCTGTGCCAGTGGCACGTAAATAGCACCATTTGAGCGTGATCGTTACCAACGTCGCCTTCCTGGCACTTGTGCCAGTGGCACATGAAAAGACATTCAAGCGAGATCGTTGCCAGTGCCGCTCGACTGGCTCCTATGCAAGTAGCATGGAAAGCGGACGTTAAACGATGATGATGATGATGATGATGATGATATATATATATATATATATATATATATATATATATATATATATGTATGTATGTATGTATGTATTTGTGTGTCTGTGTTTGTCTCCCCACCATCACTTTGACAACTGACAGTGTGTTTACATCCCCGTAACTTAGTGGTTCAGCATAAGAGACCAATGGAATAAGTACTAAGCTTACAAAGAATAAGTCTTGGGGTCGATTTATTCGACTAAAGGTGGTGCTCCAGCATGGCTGCAGTCAAATGACTGAAACAAATGAAAGAGTAAAAGAGTATTGGTACAAGGTCTGAAATGTGAAGGAGAAAGATAATCAATTTTATTAATCCCAGCATTGATTGACACTTTATAAGAATGATAACAATAGCAGTAATAATTCTTTCAAAATTTGATATAAGGCCAGCAATTGTGAGGAGAGGAGTCAAACGAATTACATTGATCTCAGTTCTTGATTGGTACTTTATTTTTTTGACCCCCAAAAGAAGAAAGGCAAAGTTGACCTTGTATTTGAACACAAAACATAAAGATTTGGAAGAAATATTGCTAAGCGTTTCATCCAACATGCTTATAATTCTGCCAATTTACTGCCTTAATAATAATAGTTTCAAATTTTGGCACAAGGCCAGCAATTTTAGCTAACGTAGGGAAAAGAATGTGAAACAGTGTAAAAAAAAATGCCAATATTTTTAATGATGCTAAACAAAATTACTCAGTTATATATTGCTTCTTTTATGAGATCAGATTTGAAATAACAATTAGCATACACGGCATTCTTTGCAATTCTTCAAATTGTCAAGAAATTCTGTGTGTAAAGCTAAAGTGATAATTACAATTCCATTAAATTATTGCAGCAACCTTGTCCAGTAATCACCGCAACAGCAGTACATTTTATATCATTGAAAGGCCTTCAAAGAAACATTTTCTCATCAGCAGTGGTATACTGACATTAGCAATATATCCTCAGTAGCTTCTCCGCACTGATGTTCAGATAAAATCAATCCAGAGGCAGTGAACTGATTGCTGATCATGACATACAAAGAGAAACTACACAACTTTGATTCTGAATTACTCTAACAAAAAAGTTTTTTTTTTGTTTGTTTTGTTTTTAATGAATTTTCATTGTGACAGCTGTTCAAATCTGCAATTATTTGTACTGAATTGTTGTCACACTTAAATTAAAATCTGTTAGTCAATTGCCTTGGGCAATACTACATGATGAAATAGTAAGACTAAATACACATGGAAGGAATGGAAGAGCACTCCGTCACTTACGACGTTGAGGGTTCAAGTTGATCCGATCAACGGAACAGCCTGCTCGTGAAATTAACGTGCAAGTGGCTGAGCACTCCACAGACACGTGTACCCTTAACGTAGTTCTCGGGGATATTCAGCGTGACAGTGTGACGAGGCTGGCCCTTTGAATTACAGGCACAACAGAAACAGGAAGTAAGAGTGAGAGAAAGTTGTGGTGAAAGAGTACAGCAGGGTTTGCCACCATCCCCTGCTGGAGCCTCGTGGAGCTTTAGGTGTTTTCACTCAATAAACACACACAACGCCCAGTCTGAGAATCGAAACCGCGATCCTATGACCGCGAATCTGCTGCCCTAACCACTGAGCCAACTAAATACACAATATATTCTTCAACCAATAGCACTCGAATCTATTTGGTCACAACGGTGGCAATCCCTTCAACATACTAGAAATTATTAAAGAAATATTAGACAATAGCAAAAACAAGGCATTGCAAACCAGCGACAGCAGCAGCAATAATTTTCACATACTCTGCTCCATTATCTTCACATATTCACCTCTGTAAAGTTAGCAGCAATAATAGTCACTTTTAGACATGTTGGAACTCAGAATTACTTGACACTCAGAGAGCAGCCAGGTATTATCTATTCTTGTTAAAAAGAAGAGCAACAGATATCAATTCCCATACATTCATGATCTTTCATCTATTTTGATATATGTATAATGTTTATACATGCATGCATACATACATCTATACATACATATATACATACATCTATACATACATACACACATACATACATGCATACATACATACATACATACATGCATGCATGCATACATACATACATACATACATTCATACAAACATACCTATATGCATGCATGCATGCATTCATACATGCATGCATACATACATGCATGCATGCATTCATACATACATACAGACAGACAGACAGACAGACAGACAGACAGACAGACATACAGACATACATACATGCATGCATGCATTCATACATACACACATACATGCATACATGCATACAAACATACATACATACAAACATACATACATACATACATGCAAACATGCATGCGTACATACATACATACGTATGTACATACATACATGCATACATAGGTGCAGGCATAACTGTGTGCTAAGATAGGTGTGGGTGTGGGTGTATAGTAAGAAGCTTACTTTCAAACAACAAAGTCCCAGGTTCAGTTCCACTGCATGACACCTTGGGCAAGTGTCTTCCACTATAGCCCCAGGCTGACCAAAGCCTTGTAAGTGGATTTGGTAGATAGAGACTGAAAAAAATATGTGTGTGTATGTCTGTTTGTGTCTGTGTTTGTCCTCCACCACTACTTGACAACCGATGTTGGTGCGTTTACATCCCTGTAACCTAGTGGGATACCAGCAGAATATGTAGTAGGCTTTCAAAAATTAAGTACTGGGGTCAATTCGTTCAATGAAAAATTCTTCATGCTGTTGCCCCAGTATGGCTGCAGTTTAGTGACTGAAACATGCAAAAGATAAAAGATAGAAGGAACATACACGCACATGCACACGCACATGCACACACACACACATATACACACATACATGCATGCATACATATACATTTGTCTATGAGATTATGAATATGGTGTGCATGTGTCTGTTGTATTTATGTTTGTATGTTGGTGTATTGTAGAATTCTCCTTTTGGCTAGAAAAGCAAAAATAGCTGTTGAATTGTGTATTAAGTACTTATGTCACTATGAAGTAAACATTGATTATAAATATAGATGGAGATAATCCCATAAATACAGCCTTTACTTGAACCTGTGAGCCAAAAATAACAAATTCTGTAATAAGGTATAATTATTACATAAGAATGTCAAAGTCAAGGTCTTGATGCTACAGGATAAAGATTCTAAAGAAGATTGCAGCTTAATAACTATGAATAATATGTTGTGCACTGTAAAGTAGAGGTCAGCTTTAGTGTCCTGAGCTTCTTGATTAGGTTTTACTAATACTCCTACAAAAGACACAAACATCACAATTTCATATTTTTTCTTATCTTACTCGCTTCGGATGTCATATTAGAATAGTTGTTTTAATTAATTGGGCTAGTAGATAGACTGAATAATTAGTAATATCTGATATTCTGTGCTACTTCATTTTTGAGTTCTAACTGAATTGTCATCATTTTCTCCTTCCAGGACAAAAAGAAAAAAAAAAAAAGAAAACTCCCTTGGGAATTTTATTCAAAAGATTTTAGCCTAATATTTGCACATTATTCCTAGTTTTATCTTAGGCAGTGGGCTGACAGAATCGTTAGTATGCTGGACTAAGTGCTTAACATTTTGTTCATCTTTTCTTTCTAGGTTCAAATTCTGCTGAGGTACACTTTGCCTTTCATCCTTTTAGGATCAATAAAATAGGTACTAGATACGTACTAGTTGTGTACCCATCCAACCAAAAATTTGGGTCTTGTTCTACTAATAGAAAAGATTATTGCTTTATTTACTTTGAATTCCACCATTAAAAATGAATTATTTCATGTCTCTCAAAGCTTCTAAATTCTCATGATGTGAACAGCATACAATTCTTGCTGGTAAGAAGAAAGCCTCAAAAACAGATAGAGGCATTCAAAAGATTTCTTTGGTACAATGTTAGAGCATCTGTCATGTTTACAGAAGATGTGGGTTCAGGTCCCATGGGCAGCCTTTGACATTTTTTATTCAGAGGGTTTTTAACCCAATATTTACATGTTGTTATTTATAGTTTTATCTACTTCAAGTTCTACAGTTAAAAGCAAATTATTTCACTCTTAATAATATTATCTTATTAATTGGTAATTAAGCATGTCATTCTGGCTGCAAAAATAACTTGAAAATTAACAATGATATTTTAAAACTGAAATATTAAATAGTAATCTCTATATCTAACTGAATGTGGGTATATCAAATGAAAGCCACAATATTGCAGGATTTGTCTTGAGAAAGCATCTCATATAGACATATAGTGCTGAAAAGCACATCAGTAACAGAAGAAATGTGTCCAATAGCAGCAGTGAAATTGCTAGATCCCAAGATTTCTGTGTATTTGCGCATCATCAGTAGCAAATATCAAACTATCAATTGCATGCTTAGTCGAAATTTTGTCTCAACTGATTAAAAAAAAGCAGTGATTAACAAATCACTGGTGTCACAAATACTGGGCAGGTTGGGTAAAAATTTATTAATAGCGGCAAATCACTTATTAACGACTTGTGTACTTTTCATAACGATGTGCTATATGTAGAAGGCACTGTTGACAAGCTAAGTCTGTAATCTGATTTTGCATCCAGTTTCAAGCGCTTTCACTGTGTATAGGTCACTAATATTCTGAAAGTCACAGCATCAGATTTCTATTACAATATAAATCTGAAACCTTTCATTTAATCTGAAAAACAAAATTAATATTTGAAAATGAAGTTAAAAAAAAGATAGAAAATGGAGCAAAATATTACAAAAGGAAAAATTATAACAGAGAAATTAATCTTAAAAAGTCAGAAATATGAAAAAAAGAAATAAGAATAAATAAAATAATGACAAATGAAAGGAGAGACTTTTAGAGAGGGCTCAAATTTATATTCTGATCATGCTTCTCTAAAAATAGCATTACCAATGCCATTCAAAGGATACTATGCATTGGAAATAGTCTCCAAAAGTACATGAAAGATCAGACATGAATGTTTGCATTCATTAACAATGAGACAGTGATCTAACCAATGTTTTCTAACTAGTTTTAAGTCAACAGAATATGACAAAGATTTCCTATGAGTAATATCAGAAATCATAAAAATGTTTTTTTTAATATTTTTTACATCTTTCTTCCTTTTCTTTTTTCTTCTTTGATTGCTATTTATTTTTTTGTTTCTTTTATCTTTTGTTATAATGTCATTTGGTATAAAGTCTAAGGCCATTGTAATATTATTACTTAGTCATATAGCTAAGTCCACAACCTGTGTATGATGGGTGTGACTGGTAAAATATTTAATATAACTGAAGAATGTGTACTAGGATGGCAGACTACTTTGAGATATTACAGTATTGTTTGTTTGAAGGTGAATGTGTGTTAGGGGAGTAAGTGAGTGTATGGAAGTTTATCTTTGTAAGGGAGTATTTATAAACATTTGGGGATAGACATACATGTGTATGTGTGTGCATTTATTTGTATATTGGTCTAAATATAGGAGGTATACAGAGTAATGAGTATGTACGTGTGTTTTGTATAAGAAGCTCATGCATTAAGGACAACATGAGTTCATTCAGTTCATTTGTGGGGGATTTTTTAACCAACATATATATCATGAAAGACTTATGGTAAGGTCTGGAAGAAGGGGTTTTGCCTAGGGACTTTGTAGATTGGCATAATTAATATTCCTCTTGAATATAAAGGAATAAGTTGGTGGTTACAGAAAAAACAGGGGCAGCAAGAAAAATCCACTGGGGTAATGCTCTGGGAATGAAAGATGGAATGGAATGGTTAATGTGGGTATATAGGGTAGGAAGAGCACACAATATGCGTGACACTAAGGCAAAGAGAGATTCTTTTTACCATTTAGTCAGGAGATAAGAACAGTGTTTATGTTCTTTTACAGGGCTTCCAAAACTGGTGGAAGGAAGTAAGGTAACCTCAAACTGTAGACCAGACCAAACTACTTGCAACAGAGTGGAGTCTGCAAAAGGGCAATTGGTAATATCCTGAATATCAGATATTATTAATTATTCATGTCTAGCACTCACGATGAGAGAGTCAAGAGTACTTGAATGGAGCTATGGTGGAGGAGAGGTGAGATATTTTATTAAACATCTGAGAACTTTTCCTTATAAAAGCATTTGTATGTCACCTTCATCTGAAAGATGTTATGCACAGAATGTAAACTATGGTGGTCTTATCTTAATTTTCATGAGTGGTTAAGACAATGAGAAACACCTCCTTTTCTGGTGTGGACTATCATCATTTACCTTATGAATGAAACAACTTCAAGTTAGATATTATAGTACTTTCATACCTATAGATAAATTATAATGTTTGATTGATTGTACTAGTGTGATACATTGAATCAGTTGCTAGATCTTACATCATCATCATCATCCTCCTTCCATGCTGGCATGGGGTGGATGATTTGACAGGAGCTGGCCAGGCAGATGACTGTACCATACTTCCGTGTGTGTTTTGGCATGGTTTCTATGGCTGGATGCCCTTCCTAATGCCAACCACCCTGGTCAAAAATATCTTTGAAAGAGACATCAGTTCTATTGAATTTAGGAATGGTGGACTGATTAAATCACTAAGCTTAGTGATTTATTCAATTCTACAATGTAGCTATTGCCTATTGTAATGAACTATATCTCTATGAGTTAGGTAAACATGACTTTTGTGAATTAACTCTTTTGATACTAATCTGCCTGGTATTGCCTCTGGTTCCATGATACAAAAACCCACATTTTAAAGTGTTCAGGTTTTAATTAAAATCTCCCAGCGCAATATTATCTATGAGCTGTCTGTTATGTGCTTAATTATAGGCTTAATAATATAAAAGTGGTTTTACTTAATTCCCAAATTCATAATTATTTTCTAAGTCAACTGAAACAGACTGGCTGTATCCTTCATCAACTTTGGTTCGATTACCTGAGGTGTATTTTGCAAGACCCAAATAATTAGTGAATCCAGGATACAACACAGATGATGTTGTTCAAGTATGAGCATCCCTAGATGTATGAAAATCCATTAGAAATATGGTCTTGTAAAGGTTAAATTCTTGTCCATGAGCATAGTATTGTACTGGCAACATAATACAGACAAACCACTTACCTCTTGGCCATTGGTAAGTGATCTATCAACTTGGCTGTCTGTGTCCTCCATCTAATTTACATTTATTAAAATAAAAATGTTTTGTTACTCTTTTACTTGTTTCAGTCATTTGACTGCGGCCATGCTGGAGCACCACCTTTAGTCGAGCAAATCGACCCCAGGACTTATTCTTTGGATGCCTAGTACTTATTCTATCGGTCTCTTTTGCCGAACCACTAAGTTACAGGGACATAAACATACCAGCATCGGTTGTCAAGCGCTGTTGGGGGAACAAACACAAACATACAAACATATGCACATACATACATATATATATATATATATGATGGGCTTCTTTCAGTTTCTGTCTACCAAATCCACTCACAAGGCTTTGGTCGGCCCGAGGCTATAGTAGAAGACACTTGCCCAAGGTGCCACGCAGTGGGAATGAACCCGGAACCATGTGGTTGGTAAGCACGCTACTTACCACACAGCCACTCCTACAAATTTGAGAATAAACAAATTTATTTACTGAAACACTTTGGTATAGTGTATAATTATGCTCATCATCAGTTCCCATGCAAAATGGACTTACCATTTTTTGAATGTCAATTATAATTCTTTGTTAAAGAATCCATTTGTGGTTTAAGTTCAGCTCAGAAAACAGCAAGACAACTACGAGCAATAACTTGTCACTTTCTGACAAATAAATTATATACTCTCACCCTTTTACTAGTTCCCGTCATTGGTCTTTGGCCAAATATTTTATATGGTTATATCGACCCCATCCACTACTTATTATTTTCTTTTGTTCATTTATTTCATATTGCAATTTACAAGCAATAACAAAGCAGCAAGCTGCAAAATTGTTGGCTTGCTAAACAAAATGCTTAGTGGCATTTTTTTCATTTCATTATATTCTGAGTTCAAATATTGCCAAGGTCAGCTTTGTGTTTTATCCTTTCAAGGTTGATAAAACAAAATTACCATTTAAGTACTGGGATTGATGCCATCAACTTGGCCCCTGCCCTCAAAATTGATGACCTTGTTTTAAATTAGAAAGAATTTATGAGCAATAATATTCTTTGTTACAGCAATCCAGTAAGCAAATCATTAGTTTGTTGTATTTCTGATAATGTAAAATGATGAAGGATTGTCTGTAACTTGTAGCAAATTTTTATCAGGATTGGTACAGCATAGCTGTGGAATTAAGGAGGTTGGTTCACAAACACATAATTTTGGATTTGATTCATTCCACTATACAGCACCTTAGTTAAGTATCTTCTACTATAGCCACAGGCTGACCAATACTTTGGGAGAGAACCTGACTGACAGAGCCTGCAGGAGGCTTATCACAGATATATATGATAGTGTGTGTAAACATGTATGCATGCATGTGTGTGTGTGTGTGTGCACATGCATGTGTGCATGTGTGAATGTTGATATTTCATGCTTGTTACCATGTCAACAAAGTGGTGGTGATACTTATGTTCCATATTGATATTATGATTGGTTGCCCTGTGCTTTTGAAGACATCTGCATTAAAACAAAACCCTTACTTGAAAACGAGCAAGGGTTGCAACAGGAACGGCATGTGTCAGAAAAGTCCTACCTTAAATAATTCACCATCTGAACCTATGTTAGAATGGTAAAATAAATGTTAAACTTCATTCATACAACACCAGTTTTTTTTGGTATTTTTTGGTTCATGAATCTTTGTATACTCTTTGAAACAAATAAAAAAAAAATACTGGTAGAAGAGGCACATGCGCATATGCACATGCACACACACACACACACACACACACACACTAGGCGTTTACAAAATTTCTATCCACAAATTCCATTCAAAAAGTATTTGTCAACCTAAGGCTCTGATGAGAAGATGTTTAGTCAAGATAATGCACATAGTACCACATAGCTACGAATTTGGTAAATGGTAACTGAAAGAAGCCCGTTGTGTGTGTTGTGTGTGTGTGTGTGTTTGTGTGTGTGTGTGTGTGTATTATGTGTGTGTGTGTGTTGTGTGTGTGTGTGTGTGTGTGTGTGTGTGTGTGTGTGTGTGTGTGTGTGTGTGTGTGTGTGTGTGTGTGTGTACATATTGTACCTACTAAACTATCATGTGATCTCAAATATAACGCATCCCCACATTTTGTACCTATAAATCAACAATATATTTCATCCCCTTGTTTTTTTCTTTTTTAGTTTTACATTTGAGTATAATTCTATCCATCAGTTCTGATCCTGATATGTTGTATTAAAAATTTCTCACATTACTCTTTTACTCTTTTACTTGTTTCAGTCATTTGACTGCAGCCATGCTGGAGCACCGCCTTTAGTCGAGCAAATCGACCTCAGGACTTATTCTTTGTAAGCCTAGTACTTATTCTATCGGTCTCTTTTGTCAAACCACTTAGTTATGGGGATGTAAACACACCACCATCAGTTGTCAAGTGATGTTGTGGGGAGAAACACAGACATACAAACATATACACATACATACAAACATACATACATACATACATACATACATACGTATATATATATATATATATATATATATATATATATATATACATATATACGACAGACTTCTTTCAGTTTCCATCTACCAAATCCACTCACAAGGCTTTGGTTGGCCCGAGGCTATAGTAGAAGACACTTGCCCAAGATGCCACGCTGTGAGTATGAACCCGGAACCCATGTGGTTGGTAAGTAAGCTACTTACCACACAGCCACTCCTGCGCCTATTATACACAAATGACAACAATATATATATGCATTTTGTTTGGTATATTTGTACTTCTGAAAGAAGCTGTACTTCTTACAATACCTATTTTACCAAAAATACTACTGGGTCATTGAGATTTGATGTAAAACAAAGCAAGCAATAGTGACCAAATACAAACCATTGACCTATTGGTCAACAATCTATCTTATTAATAATTTAATCAGCTGTGGTATTTTATACATTATTGTGGCCAAATTGCTAATAAAGCTGACAATATAAATGTTATCAGAAATGAAATTATTAACAAAAATGAAGACATGAAAGACATTGTTTTGCTATTTTTTTCCATAACCAAAATCTACATCTTCATAAAATTACTTTCTAGCAATGCTTAAAATAAATTCAAACAGCTTTACTTTAAAAAAGTAGAGGCACATGGCTTAGTGGTTAGAGTATCAGACTCATGATCTCTAAGATTGTGGTTTCAATTCCTAGACCAGGTGATGTCTTGTGTTCTTGAGCAAAGCACTTCATTTCACATTACTCCAGTCCAATCAGCTGGCAGAAATGAGTAACCCTGCAATGGACCGGCGTCTTGTCCAGGTGGGGAATTCATATGCCATGTAAACTGGGAAGCTGGCCTTGAGTCTGTGTCCTTCCTTGGGAAGGAACTTTACCTTGTAAAAATAAAAATAAAAAAGGTTGTCCATAAATTACCTTTACAATTTGAAAAATTTATCAAAAACTGAAAAATAAAGACAACTCAGCATAGTTTATTGAAAAACATAGGCAAATAAATAAAGTTTTATTAGAAATAAGAGAATACTTCTGCATCTGTTCCATTAGTTACATGCAACACATATATACACAATAAATTTTGGAAATTGTAAAAATAATTTATGGACACCTTGTACAAACTTTCAATATTCAATTAAGTATGGAAGCTGACATTTAGTACACAGAATCATTTGAGAATTCCTATTATTGGTTTAATGGTAAAAGTCAGAAGCAGCATGTATTCAGTAATTTGCAACCAGTCAACTAAATTTCACTCAAAAAATATTTGTCAATCTGAGACTATGGTGAAGATAATTGCTTAAGCTGACATGCAATGGGATTAAACCTAGAACTATGCAGTTTCAAAGAAAACTTTTCAACCACACAGCTATATACTACACTCATAATGATAATGAAAGTAACAAAACTTATGATAATTAGGATGATATTTGTTGTTTCTATTGTTGTTGAGATCCAACCCATGCTAGCATGGAAAGCGGACGTTAAACGATGATGATCCTGGTTGGTACTGTTGGAGAAAACTTATAGCCAAAATTGTTCCAGCCATGATCATCTCATATTTCTGTATAGCTTAAACTACATTATGTCATGTAATGCTTCTCTTTTCAAGAGAATAGCTTGATTTGAAGGAGATCCACACAGAGTTCCAGCATTGGCTTGTCAATGTGAATAACAGTGATGGTGGTGGGTGAGGCCAGAAGTAGTGGTGACAATGTGTTAACAATGAAGGGGGGGATAATCGTGACAATGAGGGAATGATGATGATGACGATGACAACGATGATGACGACGATGACAATGATGATGATTTTTCAAACTTAGTTAACCTGAGAAAGTAGAGGTAACGTCCATTTCTTTTTCAGTCTTTCCTAGATAACCAGATGATAATACATTTACAGATCAGTTTGAATCATGGAAGAACATAAACATAGAAGGAATTCTAGAGATTGTGGTTAATGGTGGTAGGAGTGGATAAAGAAAAACACATGAGGTACAGTGAGAGTCATGTGATGAGCATCCTGTTATTGCTTATAGTAGTGAATTATACCACCAACAGTTTAAAGTTATGTAAGAGCAACATAGTGTTTGTGCTATAGATACCAAATAGTCAGTGTGTGTGTGTGTGTGTGTGTGTGTGTGTGTGTGTGTGTGTGTGTGTGTGTGTGTGTGTGTGTCTGCGTGTGTGTGTGCATGCATGTAAGTTGTGCATGAAGTAGTGGTGAATGAAATATATGTATGTGTGCAGTCTGTGCCTCCAATTAATTAATTCTAGGCTGCCTAAGCTTTGCACATATCAGCAAATGTACTATTTGCTTTTCTTATGTACAGGAACAATTGTTTTTACAGGGCTATGGATGACAGATTTGTTACTCACACCTGATGAAGCAATAACAATGCAGAAATAATGAATGTGTCTTACTATCTGATGACATCATTTGCAGCCTAATTATGAGTTTTCATGTATATTGTCTACTAGAATTTTTTATTGAGACTATTTCCCACATCTGAGAGTACACATTTGTGTTAAATATGATTACATACACACACATAGATATATGCTAATTGTGACCAGAACTTGCAGTGGTTAAGGCTGATCTCAGGATCCTGAACCTGACTGAGATGACAAAAAAACCCCGAAATCTCTGGTGATATGAGACCTGCCCTTGTCAGTGAAAGTGCTATGAATTGTGCTCGCCACCCATGTTATAGTGACTTATACCTTTTCCCATACATTTGATCTCTCTCTTCTTCACTCCCTCAGCTTCTACAGACTACCCAGCCACATCTCTCTCCTTTCCTCTCCTTGACAGCTATATTATGTTTACTACTGCTGCTCACTCCACCCTACTCTCTTCTACATCCTATTTTCCCTAATCCATGGCTCCTTGCTCATCCACCCTTTAACCCTTCTCATTTTGGTAGTCTACCTCCTCATCTTCTCATTCTTCATCAACTAATTCTTCAACTCATTCTGTGCCTCATGGGACTACCTAGGCACCTCATTGTCATTATCTACCTCTTACAGCTCCTACTGTCTATTTTCTTTTTCTCCCCTTTCCGTTTTAGATCCGAGTAGCCATGCAGATTCTCTACTAGAACCTGCTCTGCTTTACCTTCTCATAATTCAATCTTTTTGTCCCCTGGCATGAGGCTGAGACTCCCACTAGTGTTTGTGGTTGCATGGCAACCTCAAGAGTGTAACTGGCACACAAAAAAACCCCACTCAGTCTATGCCGTAAAGTGGTAGACATTATAAAGGGCATCCAGTCATAGAAGCCATACCAAAACAGATACTGGAGCACGATGCAATCCTTGGATACATTGGATCCTGTCAAACCATCCAACCCATGCTAGCATGGAACACAGATGTTAAATGATTCTCCTGCTGCTGCTGATGATGATGATGATTCTACCAACCTCAATTGTCTGTCTGGTAACTTATTGTCTTGACAAACCATACTCCCAAAAATGCCATGGAGTAATGGTCAATTTCAGGTCAGTGAAATCTGTAGTACACAATCAGGTTAGTATTATACTTCCTTTATACTTTGTACTTGAAATTTCCAGTCGTAGTCAATACTCTGTCTACATGAAGACAAAGTATGTATGGTTTAGTTGCCCAATAAGCCATAAAAGGCTTATATGACATTTTTATTACGTATATTACATAAAGACATACATCCAGCCATATATACATTATATATATATATATATATATATATATATATATATATATATATATATATATAATACATACATATATACACATATATACATACATAACATTACATACGTATTCTTTGTATAGTTTTCTATGAACTAGAAGGTCTTTTAGTGTGACTCACTAGAAGTTTCAAATTTTTCAACTGGCACCACACTCCTACTCACCATATTAGCGTCTAGTGACAGGAATATATACATGATGAATGATTAATCATTCAGGTATGTTCATTTCTTTACAGTATATTGTAGTTCTATCTTTCAAACACAATTTACATGCAATTTCTCAATTTGTTTTACAACTTTTTTCTACTCAGTCTCTGTTCAGCTATTTTAGATGTAATATTGGTTTTCTTGAATTTATTTATTTTTCAATTTTTTTTTCTTCATAACTTAAATGATGTTATTTTGTGTCACAGTAACTCCTAATTTGAAAACGAATATTCAGTTGGTTATAGAACTCTACTAAATAACCATAGAATTAGTCTTGTCACACACTGAGTCATGTTGTTCATGGAATACTCAGACATCATCATCATTGTTTTAATGTCCACTTTTCCATGCTTGCATGGGTTGGACAATATTTATTGAAGCATATTTTCTATTGCTGGATGCTTTTCCTGATGCCAACCATTACCTGTTTCCAAGCAATGTAATGTTTCCCCATGACCAGATATATTTTCACAGAATATTGGAAATGAATGACATTCATTTACAACAATCACATGATATCAAACAAAGGAGACACAAGCACACACCCACATACATTTATATACATATACAAGGGGCTTCTTTCAGTTACCACACAGAAAGCTTTGGTTGGCCCAGAGCTACAGTAAAAGACACTTGCCCAAGGTACCACCATGCAGTGGGACTGAACCTGAAAGCATGTCGTTGGGTAGAAAATTTCTTAACCACACAACCACATATTAAATTCACTGAGCTGGTAGTTCTGTGGAGAAAAACTGCCAGAGATTCATGAACTTACGTATGTATATGTGTGTGAAATTTTGTGAGTATGTATGTACATCTCTGAACATATCAGCTTTTAAGATGTGTTTGACATATAAATATGAATGTGAGCCTGTATCAGACTCATTCAACCAGTACCAGCATGAGAGAGCTTCTATAAAGTCAATCAGTCTGTTAGAAATAGCAGTTAAATCTCCCTCAAATCACATCTTTCAAAACGGTTATATTGAATAATTTAGTCCTTAATTCACAATGCTTGTATAAAAAAACTGGACCAACATGACCGGAATACTTTTGATCATATATATCTGTATGATCACAATTCTAACTCAGGTTGTCACTTGGATTGTTGTGTTGTTGTTGGTTAGTCTGTGGTGATGACTGGTTCAGTTGATAAATGAAAGTATGTTTCTTGGGCTGCAAACATTTAACAGAAGATTTTATTACCACATTTAAAGTCAAGCTGCATTGGTCATTTACAAAGAACAACAGCAATCGTTACATACTGGGAGAGATGTACTACTTGGAATTTACAGCAAGCCATTGATACAGCAACATGTGGCTTGCCCACCATAACTGGAAACAATAATTGTGCTATATTCATGGCAATGAAGGTTCTTGATCATCTGTCTAGCCCATCTGTGAGAGCCATTTGGTACGGCAAGAATGGAGACACATTGACAGCTGTCTCAACATTCTGCAATTAATTACTGCCAAAAGTGACCTTTTATAGGGCACAGAAAAAGATTGTAGAAGATTGAAGCATGTGATCACTTGATGCTGATTGGCTGCTTAATAGACTGATCACGTGAAATATTGTGCTTTAGTTGTGATGTCTGACCAGGTTATCCAGAGATTCAGTTTCAAATCCCCACTACAAGGCTAATCAATAACAACATCAGATGTTGAGACCATAATGATGACAACAATCACTATGATTATGATGATAATGATGATAATGATTATGTTACAACTGCCGATGCTGTTGATAATGATGATAACATGCATATGTATGTCAAAAAGATAATTGGGGAAATTAAGTAAGCTGGACAGTGACTGCAAGAATTCCCTTCTCTGTATGATCAAATTGCTTATATCAGAAGTTATCATCAAGCTTGTAAACAACGATGTGTAGCAATGACCTGATGCTATTTCTTATTTAATATTCAAAGAAACAGCAATAAAGTCTTAGTAATAGATTGTATTTTAAATGATAACATAAGCAACTTATTATTTATTGATTGGTTGGCACTAATACTTATACAGCTACCTTTTAGACGTCATTATTTAATAGGTTTGAAAGAGGTTAGTTTTAATCTCTCATTAGTAAGATAATTGCCTGTAATATGTTGTTTACACATGGAGAAAAATCAAATATTTTATATTTAAGATGAAATAATAGTTGAAAGGAAGCTGAAAGAAGAAAAACACAAGCAAATATTTAAACTCTTTTTATTTATATGTTGCTTAGTCACAAAGACATAAAGACTAATGATTTAAATTTTTATTAAGTAGGAAATCGAAAAGTATTGTGCTTTTATTTTTCATAAGCCCCAAGATTTAGAGAAGAAGTATAACAAAACTGTGTGATGTTCAGGCTTTTCCAGTCAGCTTTTCCAGTAACAATTTAAGTGGAATGAAATGGTTCAAACATTGATTTAAAATTTGTTGCTGCTGTTGTAGTTGTTGTTATATAATATTAGGTCAGCCCTGATCAAGCAAATCAATGATCAAAGGTGTTACAGCCAGGACCAACCTGTCTGTTAAAGGATATCTAAGAATACATCACCCAATATATCCGTCCCTTTCTTAAGACTGTGTGCATGTGCATATATGTGTGTGTGAGAGAGAGAGAGAGAGAAAGAGGGGTGAAGAGAAAGAGGGAGAAAGGAGGGGGAGAGAGAGAAAGAGAAAGAGAAGGAGACAGGTGTGTGTGTGTGTGTGTGTGTCTGTGAGAGAGTGAGAGAGAGAGAGAGTGAGATAGAGAGAGAGAGTGAGACAGAGAGAGAGAGTAAGACACAGAGACAGAGTGAGACAGAGAGAGAGAGTGAGACAGAGAGAGAGTGAGAGAGAGAGAGAGATTGAGACAGAGAGAGAGAGAGAGATTGAGACAGAGAGAGAGAGAGTGTGTGTGTGTGGATGGGTGTGTGTGTGTGTGTGTGTGTGTGTGTGAGTGTGACTGTGAGAGAGACTAAGAGAGCTTTTGCTGTTAACATCTGTTCTTTTCTTCAAGCATGACTACCATGAATGCAAGTTATTCTTCCCTAAACCACACAGTCCTTTCAGCTTAGTTAAAAAGAAATCGATGTGTTGATTTAGGTTTGCTGTGAACACCACAGGCTACAAGATTAAATTTCCTACATGACCAAATCATGGAACTAGTTTCGATTTCCAGCTTGTTTCACTAAAGCTACTTAACAAAAGCTTTTGCTAAATTTCTCTTGATGAAGGGAGCTGGACTTATTGTAATATCTTCTTGTGACTGTTTACTGGTTGCATACCCAAGACATTTTGCATATGCCATCTGCAAATTATGAATGTTAAGATTATTGCATAACTCTGAGCCTCCACAAACAGGTCTCAAGTTAAGAAATTATATATTGTCTTAGAGTTCTGTTTATTTGTGCTATGCTCGAAACGTCAAAACCCTCTCTTTTTACAGAGCGCCAAATGACTATATTCCATGTGCATGTCCTCTTGTTGTTTGCTATTATTATTTTTAATGTTTGTTTATTTGATTTGACTATATATATTTGAAAAACCTACAAGAATAGGTGCAAGCGCTAATATTTATAAAACATGTGACATATTAATAAAAATCTGTAAATGTACAACCATCCAGATATCTGAGTACCTTATTATTTTTTCTAATATATATATATATACACTCTCAGAGTGGTTGGCATTAGGAAGGGCATCCAGCTGTAGAAACTCTGCCAAATCAAATTGGAGCCTAGTGTAGCCATCTGGTCTCACCAGTCCTCAGTCAAATCGTCCAACCCATGGTAGCATGGAAAGTGGACGTTAAACGATGATGATGATGATGATGATATATATATATATATATATATATATAATGGACTCTCCTGTCGAAGACAATGTATGAACAACCTGCACAAATGGTTTGTTTACACTGATCAAATGTTCATGCCACACATTAGCTCATTCTCTCCAGCAAAACGACATAGTCTGAACAGGTGTACTGTGTACCACATGTCAAGTATCAAAGTGATCACAAAGCAACATAAGATGAAGTGTTTTGCTCAAGAATGTAATGCATCATCCAGTCTAGGAACTGAAACTATAATCTCGTGATCCTGAGAGCAACACCCTAACCACTAGGCCATGCGCCTTCCCCCCCCCCCCACGCACACATTGGTGTTAGGAAAGGCATCCAGCAGTAAAGTCCATGCCAAAACAGACACAGAAGTATGGCGTAAGTTCCTGCCTAGCCAACTCCTGTCAAGCCGTACAAACCATGCAAGCATGGAAGGAGGATGTTAAATGATGATGGTGATGATGATGATGGTGATGATGATGATGATGATGATGCTGATGATGATGGTGTGTGTGTGTGTGTAAATACGTATTAAGAGTATATATATTATTATATATCAAATATAGAAATTATAAAATTTACCAACAGTAGACATATTGCCTGTGTTTTGGAAATAGATATTCATAAGCCTTTAAATATTTTATCAAAGTCTTTTTTAAGTACATCAAAGAAAAACCACTATTAGTTATCTTATCATCAACTAACAGAAGACTGTTTTTTTGTTTTTGTGTTTGTTTTTCACACTATCATTATTATTTGGACCTCCATTTCTCAATTTATTATTTCATTTTATTTTGATTATTTGAAACATTCCTGTATATTGTTATTTCAGAAATACCATATGTTAACGTTGTAGCAATTATAATTGTTGAAAGATTTTTGTTTTTGTTGTTATTTTAGTATTACTGCTGTTGCTCTTGTTGTTTTGTTGTTGTAATTGTTGATTAACACGAGAACTATCATCACTCAGGATTAAAGCAGTAGAAATAACTGTTTGCTCTATAAATTAACCAGCTAAAATCCACTGGTCTGATTTCAGTAGTTGAAATGTCACACACACCAGAAGGCTAGTTGAACAGCTGAGATAGTTTATGATCTCATTTTATGCTTACCTCTTCAATCTGTCCTATTAAGACATAATTTATAATGAAGACACTATACAAATAAAGTAGTGAAAATAACCTCTACTGTCAGGAGACATGGACTTAAAATAGTTAAAGCCATCTTGAAGTACTCTGATTATTTAGCTATGTGTGTGTATGTGTTTGTGTGTGTATGTGTTTGTGTGTGTATGTGTTTGTGTGTGTATGTGTTTGTGTGTGCATGTGTGCACACACATGCACACACACACACACATACACACATATATATATTCATATATCTTTATATATATATATATATATATATATATATATATATATATATATCTATATATATATCTATATATATATCTATATATATATATATATATATATATATAAAATCATATATCATATATGTATATATACATAAATATAAATATATATATATATATATATATATATATATATATATATATATATATATATATATATATGACGACCCTGCATGCCTGGAATCCAATGAAGGACAAACAGACAGTATAAAAAAAAACAAATGCAAACAACACTAACCCCAAAAACAACACTGAAAAAGAATCTACAAACACCACTGACCCCCAAAACAAAACTGACAGCAGCAACAGCTGCAATAAGAATAATCAAAGCTGGATGATGATGATGATGGACGGTGGTGATAAAACAGAGGCAGACTAAAAACTGACACAGCCAGGAAAACTGATGTCCTGATGTCCAAAGTTAACAGGAAAGACAAGCAAAAAGACAAAAACCCAAAATGCCAAAACTAAAAGCAAAGAAACATAAGGATAGAAACTGACAGAGCCCTGCTTGTATGTAAATTTTACCTAAATGGCACCTGCTGGTATGGAGAAACAGGAGAGAGCTGCAGCTTTACCCATCCCAAAACTTATCAGAACAACAAGCAGGGAAACCTGAAACAAAACCAGCAAAAACATAGAGGGAAATCATCAAGCATGGATCTGCTTGACTAATACTGCACCAACTGGAAGAAACACATCTCAAAAGGGTAGGAAAAGAGATCAACACATGCGTTCTGCACCCCTCAAAAGGCAATATGTAGAGGCTGTATGAACTGCAGCTATCGAACAACAGTCTTTTTTGAACATGACCCAGAAGATAGTACAGCGGCTAACATGGATGCACACGATGCAAACTTAAAGCAATGCATTCCATTGCACAAGACCACCTCAGGTGACAGACCCAGGATGGCCACCACTAACACCTACCCTGATATCACACTCATATTCCTACTGAACATTGGAGGTCTGCTACAACTCAGCAACAGAAGTAAAATTCTCTATCTAAAAGAGCTTACAGCTCTATATTTAAGAGATGAGGAATTATGTACATTATTTACATTATTTAAATTTGATGGATATTTATCCTCATCTTGTTTGTTGTTAACACAACATTTCAGCTGATATACCCTCCAGCCTTCATCAGGTGTCTTGGGGAAATTTTGAACCAGTGTTCTCATTCCTAAGGCATTTTTCGATGTTATTATTATTATTATAATTATTATTATTATTATTATTATTATTATTATTATTATTATTATTATTATTGTTATTATCATTGTTATTCAGGTTACTGCCTAGAATCGAACTCGGACACTTGATGGAGATGTTGACCTTCTGTGTAGAAACTACCTACTTCACTATGGACACTGAAATATTTCGACAAGGAGTGAGTTTAGCTATGGGTTCCCCATTATCACTGATAATAGCCAATTTACATTTGGAATACTTTGAGAATTTGGCTTTAGGATCAACACCACTAAAACTAACCCTAAGGCCACGGCATGCTGATGACACCTTTATACTCTGACCCCACCAGGAAGATGTCCAAGTGCTGTTAGATCATGTGAACTCACTAAAGCCATCCATACAGTTGACAATGGAAAAGGAAAAAGACAATCAGCTAGCATTCCTGGACGTATTAATAACACGCACCAAGTATGGATTCAGGACATCCATATACTGCAAGCCAACCTTCACTGGATGATACCTCAACTTCAATTGCCACCATCTGTACAGTGTAAAGAGAGGGATTGTTCAGTGCCTAAAGCATCGAGCAAAGAATATAAGTAGCGATCATGAAACCCTCCACATAGAAATGATCAAGCGCAGTAACAATCTATTAAGCAACAACTACCCCAAAAACATACTATCCACTCCAATCATGAAAAAAAGAGAGGATGAACCCAATAAACTATCTACAGTCTGTCTACCCTATGTGAAAGGCTACTCCGAAAAGATACAAAAGATATGCGTCCCATATGACATCAGGACAGTATTCAAAAGTAATACAACACTTTGCAAATATCTCCTTCAAGTAAAACCACCAATAGAAGAGAATATGACCAAAACTGTGTGTACTCCATCCCATGCAGCTGTGGTAGATTATACAAAGGCGAAACATGCTTCCCCCTCAAAATAAGGGCAGACGAACATCACAAAACTGTGACACGGGGAGATATTAATAAATCAGGTATAGCTGATCATGTATTCCTTTAACTTTCCTTTAACTTGAAAATACCCTCTTCCCAGAATTGAGGTGGTTTCATGGCAAAGAATTCATCAAGGTATCTTTTTACGTCATTCAAGGAATGGAAATTTTTACCATTAAGACTATTCTGCAGAGACCTTAATAAGTGGAAATCCAAAGGAGCAATATCTGGTGAATATGGAGGGTGGGGTAACACATCCCAGCCAAACTGCAGCAATTTTTGTCTGGTTCCCAAAGAAACGTGCAGTCTTGAATTATCATGTTGGAAAAAACACCCTTCCTGTTAGCCAATTCTGGATGTTTCTCTTGAATTCCTGCTTTTAACTCATCCAGTTGTGTGCAATATTTCTCAGAGTTAATTGTCCAGTTACTTGGGAGAAGCTCATAGTACAGAATTCCTTTCCAATCCCACCAGACACAAATCAAGACTTTTTTAGGGTGAAGACCTGCTTTTGGGGTGGCTAAGGGTGGCTCCTGTCGCTTACTCCAGGATCGCTTTCTCTGAACATTTCGGTAGATAATTCATTTCTCATCACTTGTCACAATTTGCTTTAAAAAAGGTGCATTTTCATTCCGTTTATAAAGCAAATCACAGATGGAAATGTGATCCAAAAGGTTCTTCTCACTCAACTCATGTTGTACCCAAACATTGTAGCGATTTGTGTACCCAAGCTTTACCAGGTGCTCATGAATGACGGATTTTGATAAGTTGAGGCTTCCTGCCAATTCTCGGGTTGTGCAATGTGGGTTATTCTCAATTAATGACTTGATTTAGTTATCATCTGTAGTGGATGGTCTGCCTGATCGCTCTTTATCAATAAGGCGACAATCTCCAGCTTGGAACCTTGCAAACCACATCCGTACAGTTCTTTCAAATATAGAAACATCACCGTAAACTGCGTATATTTCTTTGGTTGCTTGTGAGGCATTTTTCCCTTTACAGAAAAAGAAAAGCATCAAGTGCCGAAAATGAACTTTCTTATCTTCCATTTTAAAGGGTTACAGAATTAACACAGGTTATAGGAACATAAACCTTCTTCCACGAAGAGAAAACTTAAACTGTGCTCTAAATGGAGGTGTAGTCAAATCCTATTTTATGGACTCAACCATGTTCTAAAATAAGTCAAAAGGTAAGCTACTATAAATCGGCACGAACTTTCTGGACAACCCAATATAATGCAGAGTTGGTTCAAACATTTCTACTTACTTCATGTAGACTCTGAAACCTTTGGTGAAATTTTGTTCCTTTGGTTTCATTTTCATATCTAACATTGGAGGGATATTTATGAGTTTTTCCTTCCAGAACTGTAAGGAGGTAAGTTCTGGAAATATCTTACAGAAATGGTAAGATATTATAACACTATTTTTGCAATTCTAACTTTCTTCGTATATGTTAACATTTCTATAATGAATGTTTTGCATCAAACATTTGCTTCTGTTTTCCATCTTTTCTGGCAACATTTCTCTTGATATTAGGTGGAGCAATGCCAGCCAATGAAATGGTGTTCAGAAATCTTATATCTAAATATCTTGCCCATAAGAATGGGCATATAATCGATATAAGAAGTTGCTTTAGTTATCAATCATATAGCCATGTATATGTCATAACATCAAAATTTACAAAATTTAATTATGATGCAGTTTTAATAAACAGAACCCTTTTTCATCAATTAACACACAGTACAAACAAAAGAAAATATTTCAAGTGTTTTAAAATGGCTTGTTGCTAATGTTGTGTGACATTATTACACACCACAATTAATCTATGGGAAAAAATTAAAAAGTAAAACAAATAACAAAAAGTATGCTGACATTTGATCACAAAGCAAGCTTTAAGAAAGCATGTTTGTCACAGGTGCTTTTACAAGAGACATTCCAATTCAAAGAAAACTATTTGAAATAAAAAGAAAAGAAAAACATGAAATAATACAACTCAAAGTCTAATTAATTTCTTTTCTTTTTAGGTATGATAATTTGGGTAAATATTTACTGACTAGTTTTCTGCTAAAGTTTAACACACACACATTCTTTTATTAGAATATAGGGTAGTGTAAGAAGTTTAACAGAATGGGCTTAAGTCCTAACTACATGGTATATAAATACCATAAAGACACCATCCACTTGAAGAACAACAGTTAAACAAGGGTAAAACATGTTGTCGGAAGCATTAAAAAGCTAACTGGAATTGGATAATTAAATAATTAAAACAATATTTATCATTAACTAATATTGTTTTATCTTCACCGTATAATTGCTTCTCATTAGCTTTTTAATTATCCATGCATTAAATACGTTGATGAAACTTTAACCGTAACACATAAATGTGTGTGTGTTTATATATACATGCATATATATATATATATATGTATGTGTATGTGTGTGTTTGTGTGTATATATATATATATATATATATACATATATATATATATATATATATATATATATATATATATATATATATATATATATATATATCATTATCATTTAACATCCGCTTTCCAAGCTGGCATGGGTTAGATAGTATGACTGGTAAGCTGGAGACCTGCACCAGGTTCCACTCTGATTTGGCATGGTTTCTACGGCTGGATGCCCTTCCTAAAAAACCACTCCGAGTGTGTAATGGGTGCTTTTAATGTGCCATCGGCACGACTACGATTACACTTGGCTTGATGAGTCATCTCAATCACAACACATCACCAAAAGTCTTGGTCACTTGTCATCACCTATGTGAGGCTATATATATATATAGACAGACATTCACACACATATACATAATATACATATTCAATATGTATATAATAAATATGTATAATATCTAATGTATGTATATACATGTGTTTTTGCTCATTTATTCTCGGCAGCTTTTAGCTGTTGATGCCACCAAAATGAGCAATCTTATTGTCAAAGGTGTGAAATTGTTATGATTTTTAGACAATAACTGATGAAGAAAGAGCATGTCCACATCTTGTGTGTGAATTTTCTGTGTTCCTTTGTCATCCTTCTGTGCAGTTTTGAATCTCTCTCTCTTAACATATATATATATATATATATATATATATATATATATATATCGAAATGCAGAGTAGATGGAACAGGGACAACTGACGAAGGGTTATACTCTTTATGTTGCATGTCTCGTTTCTTTGTTTGTTTTTTTCGTTGTTTGAAAAAAGTTCGTTTTCTGTTTTCGTTTCTCATTGTGTTTAACGTTTTTTTTTATGTCCTGTGCCAATATATGCATGTATGTATACATATAGATGTAGGTATGTACATATATGTATGGATATATGCATATATTATTTATATTATATATATATGTATATATAAATTTAGGGTATAAAAAATATATACTAACTATGCTAGAAAGAAGAGTTAACTCTCCAAAGCCACATATTTCTCACTATAAACAAAACATGCACAGTTAATGTAGCGAATATAAGAAAAAATAGCCCTTACCTTTGCAAAATCACAAAGTAAAGTACAGTCATCTCAGTATCAATTGATTTCACCTTTAATGCCAAACATTTAGGATCATCAGCTGAGCTTACTGCAAATAACTATTTTTTCAAAATATATAAACTACATATATACAAGGTTACCAACAGACATGTATGTGTGTGTATATATATATATATATATATATATATATATATATATATATATACACACACACACACACACACAGATATATATACGTATGTATGTGTGTGTGTGTGTGTGTGTATTTCATCATCATCATCCTCATTTAACAACCATGTTCCATGCTGGCATGAGTTGGATCTTTTTACAGAATCCGGTGAACCATTGGGATGCACCAACCTCTAGATTCTGCATTGGTATGGTTTCAATACTGGATGCCCTTCCTAATGCCAATCACTTTACAGGTGTACTGGATGCATTTTTCTTGTGTCACTAGCACCAGAAAGATTATCAAGTAACTTATGAGACAGGAAAAGAATAGGGAAAGAGGAAAAGAAAAAGTTCCTTTTATTAAGTGTGTGTGAGTGGGAGAAGGGGATTTCATGCTAAAGGTTGAAAGTCTAATGTATAGTAGAGAGACAAGCACAGGTATCTTGCTACTGAGGAGAATCATGGCTGCAACACATTGTATAGGGGTGACTGGGAGCAGATGGGAAGGAGATAAAGATGGTAGTGGAGTAAATTCTCATGATACAAGAAAGTGAGCATAAGAGAGGAGACAGACAGTAGGTCAGGGTTGGGGAGGAAAGAGTGGGTATTTTCATAAGTGTGTAAAGGGAGAGCAACAGGTGGAGATGGAGAGAGAGGTGAATGTTGTGACTGATGAATGAGGATGGAGGTATGTTTGATGGGAAATATGAGTATGGAGAATGAGTAAGGTGAGAGAGATAAAAGTGGTACAGGACAGATAGATCAGAAGGTAGGGGAATGATGTGCAAGATGTAAGAGTGGCAAGGAAGGAGATATGGGGGGTACAAAAGGGCGGTTTTAATGTGTGTGGAATGATGGTGTATATGATGGGGGTCTGAGAATGAAAAGTAGATATGTGAGGTGTTAAAAGGGAATATGGCATAGGAGAGAGATAACTGAAGGCACAGAAAGGAGGCGATTGGTGAAAAACTGAGTGAATGAAGGAGGGTAATGTAGGGGAGGTAATTGGTACTGCAAAAAGTTAAGTGCCATAGACAAGGGAGTGATAAAAGGATGGATGTTAGAAGAATGAGATGTGGAGAATGCTGGATGGAACAGAATGAGTTACAAGCATATACAAAATGTTTTTAGGGACATCATTTTTGGTGTAGTGGGTGGGCCATCTTGAGCACATCAAATTGCCAAGCCATCTTAGTCCTTTGTTACTTCCTCTGTAAGGCTCAGTATCTTGAGATCAGCCTTCACAACTTTGCCCCATGTCTTCCTCAGCCTTACTCTTCCACAAATTCTATCCACCTTAAGTGACCAGCACTTCTTTATGTAGCTATCCTCACACACACACACACATGGTTTTACAACGCATTAAAAAACTCACTTTAAACTTCATAACAGCCCCAATTTTTCATCCACAGCAAAACTTTTTTTGACTCCAACATACACGAAAGTTTATTTAATAAATTTTTTTTTATACAAGAACTTTTAAGTTATATGAAATTTTTTTCTCTCTTTTGTGTTATGTGCAAAATTCACCTTTGTGAATACATACACTTATGTTTTTTTTTTATATGAAAACATTTATGTGAAAACACATTTTTGCATTTTTAATTTCATATGTATAAATTTACCTTCTATGTTAAAAAATAAAACTTGTTTTATTCAAACAAATAAATATTCACTTACTTGTTTCAGTCATGTGACTGTGGCCATGCTGGAGCAGTACCTTAAAGGGTTTTAGTTGAAGAAATTGACTCCAGGACTTATTCTTTGTAAGTCTTGTACCTATTCTATTGGTCTCTTTTGCCAAACCACTAGGTTACGGGGACACAAATACACCATCATTGGTTGTCTAGCAATAGCGGTGGGGGGGGGACAAAAACACACACACACAGATGTGTATATATATATATATGCACACACACACACAACAGGCTTCTTTTAGTTTCCATCTACCAAATCCACTCACAAGGCTCTGGTCAGCCTGAAGCTATAGTAGAAGACACTTGCCCAAGGTGTCATGCAGCGGGGGCTGAACCTGGAACCATGTGGTTCAGAAGCAATAAAAACTTGATGCATTTTCAGTCCTTTCTTATTTTTCTTCACCTAATTCCCTACTCCTCAAGACTTCCATCACCCACTACACCTCAAACTGCAATTCCTCTTTGTCAAGATATCCTCCACACTTCACATTCTTAATTGCAGTTCATCTGGGATAATCACATTTCTTACTACCCAGGACCCTTCACTTGTTATCCATTGTTCATCCATTAATTTTGACACCCCATTGTGTTACCAAATTCTCTTACATCTTCACATTCTAGCCTCCGCATACATTGTGCTCCTCTCTCTCTCTCTTTCTCCATCCACACCTACAATCCAGCCAACAGCATATCATCTTTTTCTTCCACCTGTTTACTGTATCATTATCTTTATTCTGCTCCCACCACCACACTCTACCATATATCCTCTACTCCTCTTACACACTTCTGGCACCATTGGCCTACTCATTTCTAACCACCTTGTTTCTTGAAGGTCCACTCTGTTGCCTCATCACCAATTTCTAGCACCATCCCTATCGCTTCTAAAACATGAGTAGTCACCTAGCTCTCTTCAGCAAGAAACCTGTTTTGCTCTGACTTATTTCGTATACTTTACTCTTCTCTACTCCTTATTCTTCTAGCATGAAGTTACTCCTCCCCACTTGAGGTTCAAAGTCTTGCAAACTGCATTGTGATCTCACCACTGCTGGCATGAAAAAGGCACCTAGTACACAATGTAAAGTGGTTGGTATTAGAAAGACACATCCAGCTGTAGAAACCATATCAAACAGATACTGTAGTCTTTGAAGCCATCAGATCCTGTAAAACCATCCAACCAATGCCAACTTGGATAATGATGATGGTGGTAGTGGTGGTGATGATGATGATGATGATGATGTTATATATATATCATCATTGTTTAACATCCGCCTTCCATGCTGGCATAGGTGGGATAGTTTGACAGGAGCCGGCTGGGCAGAAGCCTGTACCAGACTTCCATGACTGTACAGGCAAGATTTTAACAGCTAGATGCCCTTCCTAACACCAGCCACTTAGCAGAGTGTATATATATATATATATATATATATATATATATATATATACATCATCAGTATTTAACATCCATTGTCCATGCTGGCATGGGTTGGACAGTTTGACTAAGCTGGCATACAGGAAAGCTGTGCCTGGCTCCAGTCTGATTTGGCATGGTTTTCTATGGCTGGATGCCCTTCCTAACGCCAATCACTCCATGAGTGTAATGGGTGCTTTTACGCACCACATTGTCATAACTGGAAGAGTGTTAGTGGGAATTTACTAACACACATTTTGGTCTCTGGCCTATAGGGATGTTGTTTCTTCCTTCTGTCCTTTTTTATTGTACTATAATGGTCTCTGCTTCAGAGTTGGGTGGCATCTCATACCTCCACCACTCAGGCACCCACAACCCACTCATCCCTCCTGTTGCAACCCAAGTCTTTTTCCTCAGCCCCATAGTAACTACTTTTCTCAGTCCTGTCCTTTCATCCCAGTATATCAACACTCTGGAATCTTCTCCCAGTTCATGTCATTCCTGTAGATATTGACCTGCAACCGTATAAACAGATCATTGGTGTAACCTCACTGGTTGCAGAGAATCTGTAAAGGCCAAGGGCACTGTCCCTTCCTCATGACTCAGCAATAAATAAATAAATATGAAAAAATTAATGACCAGCAACTCTTTCAGATCTGTTAATATCTGTGTAATGTCTGCTAATATATAGATATCCTTGTCAAAAAAAAAAGTAAAAAAAAAAGATTAATTGTACTAAAATGTTGCTTATTGAGTTTTGTTAGTCAATTGATAGCGACAGATGGGTGGAGACTTAGTTATCAGTTATCAAGTAGTTAATATTAATACGTGATTAGCGTGTAGATGCAATTTAGTATATTTGATTCTGTTGCGACTCTTACCTTGAATATGATACAGAAAAAAAAGGTATATTCATATCAATATAACAAGAGAGGAAGAGAGTTTTAAAATTTATCAACTGTGATTAGTAGCTATTGAAGTTTTTAATAAACGTCTGCCTTTTTCATCATGTATTGAGGTTGTATTTAACGAAAAAATGTCTTGTTGACGCTATCCATTTTGCTGCATATACGTAATGTGGGGAGATAAAGTACCAACCGGTATAGACAAAGGAACTTGATATAATTAATCACAATTAAATTAGCTTGGATTGCTGAACTCATTTCTTCTGAAAGGCAATTTATTAAAGAGAAGACAAACATTCCTTTTCCTGAAGTTAATCTGTCAGTAAGACATTCATGGATACCCCAGATTAGGATTCAAACGGCTGGATCACTTGGTCGTACCTGCACGAGGAAAAAAAAAGGGTATGCTTTACTTGAATAGTATAGATAGAGGTGCTATTGAAAGAGGGAACAGAGGCGTTTGAACAATGTTCCTGGAGTACGTCTCTGGTGGGAGGGGGGGGGGGTTCTTTAAGTTCTCTACAATTCTACAGCCAGAGTAGATAGAACCTCTTCTTGTAGTACAAACATTAACGATGTTTCTACTGAACCCCACCCCCAAAAGCAAGAAAATTAATAAAGTAAAAATATTGTAAATAAAAAAAAACATAACTTGAATGACATCAATAAAACACTTAACTAAAACAAGCTGGAAACACAAACTTCTGTCAGTACTTTATAGTGCCAGATGATTTAAACTCTCCAAATTAACGAAAGGAGATTACGTTGTTTTCCTAGCACAAAACATTTTATATTTATCCTTTTCTCTCTGATCATTATTCTTGTAGCTTGGATGCCCCCCACCCAGGGTTCAGTTGTCGGCTAAGGTAAAGAATACGCAGACCAGGTGTTCAGGGTGGAGGGTTAGGGCTTAGGGTTTAGGGTTAGGGTTAAGGTCACGCCAAAAACGGGTGGTGTACGTATTCTTTACCTCCGCCCAGTTATCTTTCATGTTTCTCCTTTCTTAAACTAGCAACCGCCTACTTCAGTCATTCTTATCACTTCATTTTCTCTCGAACTTTTTCCACACACGAATATCATCCAGATGGACGTTTAACAATTTGAACATAATGGAACCTCTGCATGGTCACTCGATCGGCTAGAAATAGCAGCTGAATTTTTCTTAAACCACATCGTGGTCTTGAAAATATGGGAAAGCACATTGCATAATGCTGTTTTTGAACACATTATGTGTGAGTAACATACAGGTTGGTCATAGGGTCTGCCTAATCAGAGCTGTTTGGGGGTCTAAATAACAACAATTTGAACTGAGACAGTAAGAAAACCTAACCTCAAAGAATAAAATCGAAATATAGACACTAGATCTCAAGAAAACGATTCAGAATCGGAGAAGGGTTGCTGAGCCCGAGGGATAGCAATAGGTGGCAAAAATTCAAACATCATTGACTTTCTACTCTTGGGCATGAAGATCAGACTTACCAGATATATTGTCTATGCAGAAATTTGTGTTCCTTTAAAAGTAACTTGCTATTTTAGTAAACATTACTGGGGCATTTGGGTATGCATAACCAGATGTTGGAACTTTCTTCACTAGACCCGCTATTTAGCCAAACCATTAATGGGTTAATGTATGTACAGAGACACGTGTTTATATTTGCCCACGTTATCCTGTTATTCCATGTAATTTATAAAAAAAATACTGTATATAAATTGTGTCTGTACCAGTGTGTTATAGTTATAAAATATATATTACATTAATTGCTGTTACTGCTTTTGTTATGTTGTTTACGCAACTTTTATTTGTATATATCAAATTTAGTTGAATTTAATGAAATCAAGAAAATATATTGTCTTGTCTAACATCTGCGTGGATGAATATTTAGCTGTCAGACATCAACGTCACCTATTTCTTCAATAATGTAGAGTTTTACTTCTATCCATTCACTTTTCTCTAAGAGTCTTATTTTCATTCTCGAATCTCACCCCCCTACCTTTTCTATTCTGTCATTTCTTCTCTCTTTGTGTTTATCTTTTTCTTTCTCAATCCCCCCCCCCCCTGCCTCTTTTATTTCAATAAAAACACGATTACCAGCTTTTTTTTAATTCCTTTATTTTTATCACCATCACCATTGTAACTATAAACACTCGTTTTAATCATCACGAACACAACTCAGACGGTCGCATCGTCACTGCCACCGCCACCACAACAATAACATTACTCACACATATACACACATACACACACGCACTTGCAATAACAACAACAATAACCAATACCATCATCATTGCAACTAGTATCGGGTTTGTTGGATTAATGTTGATGTTATTGTAACGGTGTTAGTTGGGTGTTAACTATGTATGAGTGTGTATTCTGCTATATGGATGAATACATGTGTGAGCGCACGTACGCCAGCATGAATGTATGTACGTTGTGAAATATGTGTTTCCAAATTGTACATGTATCTCTTTCTGTAAAGCGTGTGTTTGTTTTGTTTTGGTGTTGTCTTTTCTTTTTTCATGAAAATCCGCGAAGTAAGGGTGGGTGTTTAGTTACTTAGAGCGAACGTAATCGTTGGTGATATCTGTAACAATGCGGATCACTCTTTGGTCAGCCGTTGTTACAAGTCTCTCTGAGAGATTTCCTATTATAACACGCCCTCAATCATCCACGATCGACTGAAAGAAACTATCACTCACACAAATCTCCTCCTCATTAACACGAACGAACATACAAACATAAACATTTACATACACATATCTACGTAGACATACACACACATACACCTATATATACAAACAACATCACAAACACACATACATATATATATTACAAGCAGCTACGTTCAACCAAAATAACAGCCACGAGGACAAAAGATTTCCTCAACCTGGAATATACATGGTGTATAAATACAACTAATATATACCTATGTAGATACATCTATTTTTATATTCATACATGTTATAGATGAAAATACAATTAATTAAAAACTTGAACTTAAGGTAAGTAGTAGTTTTATTCAGTTACTGATTTCATTTGTACACACACACACAGCATAACAAACAATAACAAAAATCAGACAGACTTCGTGCTTGTTTACATGGTATCTTCATTGAAAGAAGAAGAAGCATAAAATTAAAAGTTATATATAATTGCGTGATTGTTATTGTCTGTCATGTTTACATATGTCTGTACGTGTGTAAATGAGTGATCTTGCTGAATTAACGCGTTTGATTCATTTCGAGAAGTCCGTTTCTACTACAAGCATCCTACATATATATATATATATATATATATATATATATATATATATATATATATATATATATATATATATATATATTCTACTACAAGCATCCTGAAAGGTTATTTTTTTTCTCTAAAATGAACACACACACACGCACATATGTATATATATGTACGTGTGTTATAAATATATGAATAAATGTAAATAAGTGCGTGTGAGTGTGTATATACATATATATATATACATACATGTATATATATACATGCGCGCGCGTGTGTGTATATATATATATAAGATCCTGTATATATATATATACATATATATATATATATATATATATATATACAGGCATATATGCATATATATATACACACGCATGTATATACACATGCATAAATTTATATATATGTATACATGCATATATATATATATATATATATATATATATATATATATACATACACACTCATGCATATGTATATATACATACATACATACACTTATATATATGAACACACATCATCATCATTTTACATCCCCTTTCCATGCTGGCATGGGTCAGATTGGTCGTCATGATCTCAATTCTTATTTTTTGTTTCTGCCCTTCTAGACGTGTGTGTGTGTGATGTATCACGTCTTGCTCGAACGTTTTATTTTGGTATGCTTTCTACGCTTAATGTACTTCCTAACATCAACCATTATACAAAGTGTGCTGGGAGTATTTTATCGTGGCGCCAATACAGATGACGGTACTAAAGGGTCCTTTTAATCTTACGTTGTCTATGCTCGTTCGCTAGTCTCTTTAGAGAGTGACCCCTATACACTTGTTTTATCAGTACTTATGAGGACTTTTGAGGTTGCTCTTTACTCTGCAAGACAAGATCTTCACCACTGAAGCATGTTTCTGTTCAGGGTTACGTTACTCATAGATTTGGTAGGACAGATGGTGACAGCAGATGATAAATGATGATAGGAAGAGAGAACGATGCGAGAAGACGTTGGAGGAGACAAAGTGATGGTGTTACATTGTGTAAGTGGGGTACACAGGGATGTTATAGTGCTTGACAGTATGATGAAGAGGAACAGTAATGGCAGGGTGAAAATGAGTGACTAACTACTGTGGGTAGTGAGTGAGTGGACAAGTCATAGTCGTAGAAATTAGTGACTAACTACTGAGGGTATTGAGAGAATGGACAAGTCATAGTCGTAGAAATGGTTGGTAGTATGAATGTGATAGATTTCAATAGTTAGTGTGTAGTGAGGGGGAGTAGTGGATAGTAGTATAGAAGAGTAATGCTGCACTTGCTGGTTAGGTGGAGCGCAAGTGATGAATAGTGAGACAGCAATGGTAAGAGAGTGATGGGTGTCAATAAAGTGGCAACTTGAGAGGAATAAACATGAATGGTAGCTACATGTTTGCATGTAGGAGAGAGAGATTTGGGGTTGTCAGATATTACTAGATCCAATGCAATCCTTCATTACTCAAGCATCATGATGAAAGAGATACTAAGGCCCCTACACCAGACTGATAGTTTGATAGATAGATAGATAGATAGATAGATAGATAGACAGACATGTGATAGAGAGATAGATGTGATAGATGTCAGTAAAGTATAACCAATCAGAGAGGGAATGGAAGTGACTGCATAGAAAGGTAATTTTTTTTATTGCTTAGTGAGTGTTGGATGTCAATAAAGGAGAGGCGGAAAAAATGGGAGCGCTGATCAGCCGTACATAGGAGAAAAAGAATAGTTGTATTGGATATCAAAGGACTGATGCAATTCCTCATTACTTAAGCATCATGATTTAGAAGGAGAGAGAACTAGTGAAATACCTGTGGTAGTGGAGGATATATTGAGCAGGGATACCTAATGTTTTCTGTCACTTCACAGGGTGCATAGAGCAGTGAATACAATAGGGATGATTGAGAAATGGGAAGCAAGAAAGAGAGAGAGAGCCGATGGTTACTTGATATATACAAAGGCCCAAATGTAGAGACAGATACTGTATACATCTCAGCCCTCACCACTACCTCTTACAGTTTTTACATGTTTTACCAAGCTTTCACAGATGATCAGATCTTCTGAAGCACTGCATATTACTATTCAACATGGTCCTTTGTCATCTTCATGAGATGCAATATCTTGAGATCAGTCTTCTCCACTTCATCTCATATCTATGTCAGTCTCCCTCTTCTTCAGGTTTCTTTAGCTTCCTTATGCAGTTGTTACTCTACATACTTATCTCATGACCATCCCAGCAGTCTTCTCTCTTGTGTATTCTCTCTGATTCCTTTGAAACACAATTTTTCTCTTGGATCAATTGTATTCTGTCATTCATACCCACACATCCAGTGAATCATACCTGCTTAATTCCTTTCTAACCTTCACAAATCCTCTGCATTTAAGGCTTACATCTCACTATTAAACAGCACTGTAGTTCACACACGACCATCATACTGTTCCTGTGTGAATTGTGATGTTGCATAACAAGCAGGCTTTGGCAAAAATTCACTAAAGACCTTTACAAAGCTTCCTGGCAAGGGTAAAATACCATTTATATTTTTCATCTATTTTTCATGCTGGCATATGTTGGATAAGTCGTTGCTCTTCTGGCTGGTTGGAGGACCACATCTCATTTGTAAGATTCATTTTTGGATTGGTTTCTACAGCTTGATATCCTTTCTAATTTCAAGCACTTTACAGAGTGGCACCAGCACTAGAAAATCTCTTCATATATTTGTCAAGAGTAGAAGGGCTGTTCGACGTATTCTTAACTGTGTATTCTGGTGTACTTTATCTTCTTGGTCCCAGCACTAGAGAAAATAGGGGTGAGAGAGAGATGCATAACATAAATGTTGAGAGGGAATAGTGGCAAATAGATAGGTTGGGGTATGTAAAGAGCAATGGTAGAATATTGGGGTACATGCGGAGCTGGTGAGATCCCTTGTTGTTAGGCAAGGGAGCTAGGTTGATGAGAAAGAGAGAGATTGGGTGTTGGAGAAAGAGGCAGATATATCCTGTGACCTCCCTAGTTACACTGGAAGTAATATATGGTGAACAGAAGAGACTAATTGTCATTTTTAGTTGCATTGACAGTATAGTACAGTGGAAGTAAAAGAAGGAAAGGGAGTGATTGAGAGATGAGTCATAGAAGCAAGAGTGTCTAACACTCTTGCTTCTTGCCAAAGCCTGCTTGTTATGCAACATCACAATTCACACAGGAACAGTATGATGGTCGTGTGTGAACTACAGTGCTGTTTAATAGTGAGATGTAAGCCTTAAATGCAGAGGATTTGTGAAGGTTAGAAAGGAATTAAGCAGGTATGATTCACTGGATGTGTGGGTATGAATGACAGAATACAATTGATCCAAGAGAAAAATTGTGTTTCAATGAATAATGGATGATAAAGGAATGGGTGATAGAGGCATAGGTGATTGAGAGATGATACAAGGGATGTGTGATTGAGGTGTGTGATGGGTGTATTAGATGAAAGGGTATCATGGAGGCCCAAGATGTAGACTCCAGGATATGTACACATACCCACACATATGTGTTTACATATCAAGTTTAACCAGCTCTTACTTCTATAGGTAACAAGATTTCTCTCCCTCTTAAAGTGAAAAGTAGACTGCATGGTGTTTGTGTATGAACTGCAATGTTACATGGCAATGAGATGTGGGCTCTGAATGAGAAGGACCTGGAAAAACTAGAAGAACAAAGTGAGCATGCTGTGATGGATATGCAGTGTTAGTCTGCAAGAACAATGGAGTATTTTTTTTATCTTTCAATCAGGAGGAAAGGCAGCACCCATGATCCATTGCAGGGTTCTGAGACTGGTTGGAGGGGGGGAATAAGGATGGTATTCTCGAACTGGAAATCTGGCCTAAATGCTTGTAACAGAGTAGACTGTGCTAAAGGCAACTGAAATGTCAAGTGTTCATATTAAAGTAGACAATGTAGGCCATGACATGAGTTCAACTCCAAAACTGGAACAAATACCACAAGGTGTCCAGCAGTTTGATATTTTCAGTTTTTCCACTCCATCATCTTGGATTGGTAGTTTTTTATCAACCTGGACAGGATGAAAGGCAAAGTTGTCATTGGCAGGATTTGAACTCAGAGGTCAGAGAGGGCATGTGATGCATCGGGATGAAAATAGCTGCATGAAGTGCTTGTTGCTCACAATGGATGGCATCTGTAGAAGAGGGAAACCTGGTAAGATGCTGAACAATATGAAGATTCATCTTAGGATATTGAGCCTTACATAGAAGAAGACAAAGAACTGAGATGATTGGCAACACAGTGTCTAGAAGACTTTCCCACTTGTGCAAAGAAGGTGAAACATTAAAAAAAAAATATATATATATATATATATATATATATATATATATAGAGAGAGAGAGAGAGAGAGAGATAGAAAATGATATTACTAAATACCACTTCATAAAGAATATATAACGTGAGTTATATAAAGGACATATTTAAATTACAATTGTTTCTATTTTAGGTACAAGGTCAGTAATTTTGAGTGAGGTGGTTAGTTAATTACAGTATTAGATTGGCACTTTATTTTATCAACCCTAAATGAATGAAACCAAAATTGATCTTGGCAGGATATAAATTTAGAATGTAAAGTGTCAGGAGAAATACCACAAGGCATCTTGTTTGATGCTTTAAACATTCTGCTGAAAAAATAATTAAATTACTCGGACTGGTTAGAATTGTTGTTGCCATCACCACCACTGCCACTAACATCGTTTAATGTCTACTTGATTTATAGAATTATAAAGATGGATAACTTTGGCTGGTTAGTTTTATAGTGCAATACCATAAGCATGTTAATACTAAGAGTAATTTGTAAATGTATAAAACAAACATTCACTTTGTACATTTTAAAACTTGTGTAGATTATAATTTTTTATATTAAACACCAAATACAGATTGTCACAATTTGATTGATCTTATTCATTCTAATAAAGGACTTCATATTAAAATCATTAATGATAGGTGTGGCTGTTTGGTAAAAAGTTTGCTTCCCAACCTCAAGGTTCCAGGTTCAGTCCCAGTGCATGGCACCTTGGGTAAGTGTCTTCTACTATAGCCTTGGGCTGACCAAATCCTTGTGAGTGGATTTGGTTGATGGAAACTGAAAGAAACCCATCGTATATATATATATATGTGTGTGTGTGTGTTTCTTTGAGTCCTCCACCACTGTTTGACAACTGGTGTTGGTGTGTTTATATCCCTGTCACTTAACAGTTTGGCAAAAGAGACTGACAGAACAAATACCAGGCTTAAAAATATGAATAATGGGGTTGATTTGTTTGACTAAAATTCTTCAAGCTGGTGCCCCAGCATGGCTGTAGTCTAATGACTGAAACAGGTAAAGGAATAAAAGAGTAAAAGAGAACATATATGCATACATATCTCCAATAATTACTGAATGCTATTAGGAGTTACACCTATATTAAAAATATTTAAAAAAATAACTACAAAATAATACAAAAAAAGTGTAAACATATCTAAAGATGACATACATGCTAGCAGATTCTTATAATCAGTGTTCTTTGTATCCTGTTTTCTACATTTACAAAATATTCCGATGTTACAGATTCATACATTCATAATTCAGGATATATTAATATTACATACATTTTTAATAACTATCAAAATTAATATTTGCTTAAATAAATGAAATCCTGTGAACATATGAATTCCTCCATTATGAAATTTTTAAAAATGGTAAAATTTATTAGAAAAATAACTAAGTGTATTGTAATTATATGTTCAAACATATTTGAATTTTGTAGGAATTTTCTATTTAAACCATTAAGTAAACAAGAGCTCACTAATTACAGTCATTGAAAATATATTATTGTAGGTAGTAATTTAATAACTTTTGTCATAATTGTCATCAACCTAGCAACAGAAGTAAAAAAATGTGTTTATATTCTTAAGAACATCCTATTAAATTATTAAATTAATCTTTTTGTCAAAGTAATACTTAGGAGATATTTAAATACAATCATAGTAAACTCTTTAGAATTATCATGTCAGTAGGGAAATTCATTCTATTACAGGGCATTTTATTATGTAGTTACCATGTAGCCAGGTCCTCATTCCAAGCAGTCATAAGTCATAACTTATTCATACATACTTGCATGCACACACACACACACACACACACACAGTGTAGCTCAAAGAAGATATGTTGTGTTGTCAGTGTCTGTGAACTGGCATATGAACTTCTGAGGCTGAAGTAAAATGCATTGTTATGGTTGCAGTTTAACCATGAAATACTGCTTGTTGGGACAAGAGCAGATGCCTTTCTATCATAGCTATTATAGCTTGTTTAAGGCACCACATAGCTATTATAGCTTGCGTAAGGCACTATCATAGCTTGTTATCATAGATTTCTTAAGGCTCTGCAAGCACTCCGTTTCTTAAAAGTTGCAGGCTGCTTGGGATCATCAGTGGAGCCACTCATATCAGTTTATAACCATAATCTCAAAATGGCTGGAATTTGGCTCAATTTAAGTTGTACTTATTGGTGTTTGTCTTACTCAATCTTTCCATAGAATAACTGTCATGACATCCTGGACTCATTCATAGAGAGTATGTAGTCTGTCCATCAAAGATCATTAAACCATCTCTTGGATGCATGTGGATTTGGGCCTGCCCAGGTCTTCTGGAAAATTTATTTGATGGGTCATGATGGGTCATAGGGAATGTTTGTGAAGTTGCTCAAACCATTTGGTGCATCAGCAATACAACATCTAACTCTCACAGCTGTACAAAAGTGCAAAGAATTCAACAACTCAGCAGATTTTCAATTTAGTGGAGAAGTGAATGTTTATGTGCTGTTGTACTTTGATGTAAAGCATTTCAAATCACTAATAATTCAAAACCTACTGTTTTAGAGAGTTATGTGTGGGGAATCAAAATCAATTAAAGTAACTTACTATATAGTATTTATCTTATAAATATTAATAATTATGTGTTAAATAAAACTCCTTGTAGCAAATCAGATATAATTATCAATCCATTAATGTTCAGGGACATAGCAATGAGTGTTAATTGGGGAAAATGCTATTAAAATAACCAGCACATTATTTTAAAATCATTAAGTGTAGCCAATCTGATTATAATATTTCTGAAGGAAGGGAAAATGAAGTTCAGTTCTTTATGAATACTAACTGGTTATGTCTGTAGAAATAGTCTGGTTCATATTTTATGTATGTTGAGAGTTTATAGCCAGAATTGTAATTACAGTAGTACCATTAATACAAAATGTAATATGTATGCTTAAATTTTCAGAGATTTAAAGTTAGCTGTTTATTATCAGCCATTAGGATATTATGGTTAAAAATACAGGTATAACCTACATATTTTATGTCTACATATAGTGATTTTCTCCAAGTTCTTATTGATTAATAGAATTTCCATCACTTCAGCCTTATATAAGTCACAGAGCTTTCTGTTACCTTATAAGACTTCCAGTAAATGCTATTTGAAGTTGTAGTAATTGTTGGTGTTTTTCAGCTTCTAGAAGTACCCAGAAAAGAATGTAACATTCTTTTTAACAGAATTTCTGAAGGTATGCCTGTGGTTGTGATTCCTGAGTTTAAAATTAATGGTGGCTAAGTCAATATTTGTCATTGTATCAGTCCGTAGATATTAATAGACAGTTTCTTTAGTTTAGTAATTAGAGTTAAGGAGATAGGTGTCAGAGTTCATACAAATATTACTGTAAGATCTACTATTGTTTAGTTTATCTAAATTAGAAACAATATTCTGGGCTATGCATGTAGTAGAGGCAGATAGTTTCACAGTTTTTCTGATTTTATGGTATCTATCTTGCAGAGGAAAATGCTTACTAAATAAAGAAAAAGTATCTTAGCTGTAGGAATAGCCATTTCAGAGTTGTAGAGAGGATTATACCAGGTAAATTTTCTAGAACATTTTTCCTGTTCTCACTTATTCTATTTCAGGTTGAAATGTATGATATTTTATCCTTAAAACTGTTTCTATGTAAAGTTTCATTATTAACAATTAAAAATTTGTTCATTCACTGATATGCTACAAACTTTCAGATTTTCTTTACTATGTTATTAGTTATGAATTTAATTAAAAAAAAAGAAGTAAAATTCCTTTCTGAGTTTTATAGACTCATAGGGCTAGTTTCCCTATTTCCATGCTGTATATATTCCCCACCTTGACAGGACACCGGTCTCTCACAGCATTTCTCATTTTTGCCAGCTGAGTGGACTGAAGCAACTTGAAGTGAAGTGCTTTGCTCAAGAACACAATCCGTCACCAGTCCAGGAATCAAAACCACAATCTTACAGTCATGAGTTCAACCATTAAGCCACGTGCTTCCACTATGAATCTAGAGGAGCCACAAAATTCATTAATATAATTTAAAAATGCATTGGGATATCTTTAAGGGTAGTAGAAGCCATAAATCAAATTCAAAGTTATATCTATAAAATCAACACTACTAATGACTTAATATTAGCTTCTAAGGATATATTGAAGCTTCTACTCTTACTAGAGCTCTTTTGTACCCATGGTGCTAGGGTTGCAGTTAGAGTTACTAATTCTCCCCTAAAGACTGAAAGCTTTTAAGTTTATGAAATATATATAAAGTCCAGTCAAATCTCTTACTCCATCTGAATCATTTGCTCCCATGCTTACATCTTACTATAATAGGTATTGTCTGTCTGTTCCCTCTTCATGGTCAAATGGCTGGACCAATGATCACAACGGTTTTCAGGATTATGCAGGAGATAATCAGGAAGATTTTTAGTGAAAAAAATGTGAAAAAGGATGATTATTTAGTGGATATTGAATTTGTATTAATAAATTACCTTTGATTTTTTTGTTAAAATTCTGGCGATGAGGATTAACTCTGGATTCCCCACTCTGTAGAGTTTGTGAATTTAGGAGGGTTTATTAGATTTGCGATACTGTCCTTTTATTTCCCATCATAGATGGGCAGATTTGCTATCTTACTATAATAGGCATTATGTCTGTCTGTTCCCTCTTCATGGCCAGATGGCTGGACCAAAGGTTATGATATTTTTGGGGATTACAAAGATGGTTGTCAGGAAGGTTTTTAGCATTAAAAAATCAAATAGTATGATTATTTCGTGGATATCGATTTTTGAATTGATACACCACCTTCGCATTCTTATTGAAAATTCACCGACCATGAGTAACTCTGGATTTTCATCATATAGTTTGTGACCCCGTTATCAATAAGAAGGGGGTCGCGAGGACGGTAAATAATGAAAATAAAATGGAAAAAGTGTGTGTGATTATTTAATGGTTATTGAAATGTGTTAGTCTCAAGCAGAGTTTAGTGTCCAATGAAGGAGAGGTTGGCATGGGTGCCAGTCGTTGGATTCGGTTCGATTTCGATTTCAAATTTCAAATTCCAAATATATATATATATATATATATATATATATATATATATATATAGGTTATAAAGGACACAGGTTTCGTGTGTCACATAGCTAGCTAGAGGCGATGGCTTCTTGGAGCTAATTCACGGCAGCTTTCGTCCTAATTTTCGGACTGCCATGTTGGCTTGGCGATATATATATATATATATATATATATATATATATATATAGTGTTAGCTTGTTTCCACTTAACAACTGCATCATTCATTTAGTTAAAAGATGCAGAAAATATAAGGTTGGTAGAAATGTAACAGTGCTTATCAGCTGTTTGAGTGTAAAAATTAAAACCTGGATTGGTTTTTAGGTTTTATAAAGTAAATCTTTTTGATATATTTCTTTATGTCAGGAATGAGTCCTAGTTGCAATACATTTACGGTATATTTTCAACAAAAATTAACTAATCAAAGTTATACCCCTTCTCTATGTTTCTGTAATTTTAATCAGTACAAATTGTTTAATAATTGTTATGTGTTGATCACTTTATTGAATAGTGGTTGTCAAAAGTTACTCATTCAACTTAGATCCTTGTCTGTCATTCTCTGTAAACGTATATATAATCAGTGGTTCTCAACCATTTTTTTATCTATGGATCCCTTTGATTACTATTTTATTCTGGTGGACCCCAATAGCCATTTGTTGTTTAAAAACTAGTTTAATAGATGATACCTTTAAAATTCCTATTTTGTTTATGATGCATTCACATGTATAAGTTGAGCTATGTAAAACACCAGAGAAAGAAACCTAGCTGTTTCGTGCTATATATGCATCTAAATCAACATTTTTTCATAGAGCCTTAAAATACTACTGTGGATCCAGTTTACTATTTTGCTTATGTGGACCCCTGAAATTCTTATATGGACCCCAAGGGGCCAAAGGGGCCCAGATTGAGAACCATTGATATATGATGTGTGTGTGTGTATATATATATATATATATATATATATATATATATACACCCACATACATGTATATTTGTGTGTGTCTATCATCATCATCATCATTGAACATCTGTCTTCCATGCTGGCATGGGTTGGGTATTTCTACAGGGTTGGGTACTTCTACAATAGTCCCAGCCCAAACTAAACCTTGGGAGTGGATTTAGTAGATGGAAATTGAAAGAAGCCTGCCATATATGTTTGTGTGTATATATTATATATATATATATATATATATTCAAGGTAAATATAGTACTTAAGTTTAGTCACCAGAATTAAGTATGGTATTATCCATACAATTTCAAAATAAGGTGATTAAAATCTGCTTATTTTGATAAATAATACAAAATGGGACAAGAACGCAAAACATCCAGACAGTTAGGTGATACAAGAAAGGGACAACAAAACCTCCAGATAGGCGATACAAAGAAAACAAGGACGGGTCATTCAGAGTTTTCTTTCCTCAGTCGAGATCCAGATTATCTTTGCAATTTCTGCATATATATACAGTAGCACCTTGGTTTTCGAACAATTCTGATCGCGAATAAATTGTGCTTTGTGTATATATATATATATTGATAGATATAGATATATATAAATCACGATTTGTTCATGATCTGAGGCATTCATAAACCAAGGTACTAGTGTATTAAATGAATATGAGAAAGACAAGAGATAGAGTATGATTTATTCGTGATCAGAGTTGTTTGAAAGCTGAGGTTCTACTGTATATCTATCTATCTATCTATCTATCTATCTATATATATATATATATATATATATATATATATATGTGTGTGTGTGTGTGTGTGTGTTTGTGTATATATATATATATATACACACACATATATACATACACGTGTGTGTGTGTGAATGTATGTTTGTGTCTTCTTGTCTTGACATTGCATGACAGTTGTACAGTGAGTGTCTCTGACATATCAGCAACGTCATTCATTTCCTATATTCTGCGAGAATATGTTTGTTATTACCTTGCTTGGAAACAGGTGAGGGTTGGCTTTAGGAAGGGCATTCAGCTGTAGAAAATCTGCCTAAAATAAACACGGAATAGTCGACGTTAAATGATGATGGATGTAAGTATACTGTAAATATGTGCAGGCGTGTGTGTGTGTGTATGCTTTTGTGTCTATAGTTTTAAAACAGCCAATATATTTGAATACTTATAGACTACCATACTTTTTCACCTCTCACGTAACATTCATTCCACCTCATGTCAATATTTATAATTGCTGATTACTGCCGACATCGTTCCTCGTTCTCTCGTAGAAATTGTTGCGAATAACAGAATGAGTGTTGTGATGGGTCATTGCTGTTTCTATTTAGTAATCAACTTTTGGGGAGGGAAAAAAGTTGTTTTTTTCTTTTAAATTTTCTTTGGCGATGCTTTCAAGGGTTTGTGTGTTTATTTGCTGTTTCTTAGATTCAGTTTTGTTTATCAATAAACTGGTTCGTTTTCGATTGTAGCTAAGGTAACTCTGAAAGTTTGTTATGATATTTTTAGCTTATCCAATTATTTGCATCAGAACTCAAACAAAAGACGATAAATCTAACCTGTCCATCTTTAGTAAAAACGCACAATCATTATCGTCATCAATATCATGAACCATATTGATAAGAACAATTATGATATTTAGGAAAGAAAAAACATGTTTATAAGAGCAATAGTAAAAAAAAAAAACATAAGGCATAAACAAACAAAAAATAATAACCCAAGCAAATTGGAAATAGCAATTGTATAAAACCAGAACAATAGCAATAACGTAATTCTGACACAGACACCCAACAGTGGTGACAAGAGAGTGAGGGAACCTCTAAGCGGTCGTTTGACCTGCTAGAAATAGTAACCGAATCACCCTCATCAAACTAATTTGTTTTAGAAAAGAACATTGCATGACGTGGTACTTGGTTCTCTGTATCAGAAAAATGATAACATGGTTACGGCTGGAACGCTTTTGATCATAGCTTGCTCGGTCTGGAGGAACATAGGCTAAACGACAAAAACAATAAAAGTATTGGTTAACATGTGTGCATCTGTGTCGGGGTGTTCTTAGCGGTCGCTCGAAATAGCAGATAAATCTTCCTCAAATCATGCCCCACTGCCCGTGTAAAAAAAAGACCACTTTAGATAATACAGTCTACTGTCTCGAAAACCTAAAACTGGATGGTCAATGTTAGAGTGCTTTTGATCATAGGTCTGCTCAATCAGAATTGGCATGGAGTTAAAATAAAAACTAACCCCACAACATTCGTTGTTTGTCAAGTGAACGAATCTCTCATGTATTCGCTCAATTTGCAAGAAATGGCAGCTAAATCACATACTGAACAGTATAGTTAGTACTGGCTGTACAAAGTGCAGTGGTCATGACTGGGATATTTTTGATCCTAAGTTTGCTTACACGGGGTTGATCGGATCTAAATATTATTCAGCCTCAAATCAGTCCTGATTTGATCAAAGCATTCCAAGAGTGACCATCTCGTCTTTTTTGTTTTGGAGTTTTGTGAAGGATTGCAATATTCAGTATGTCCTTTCATTATGTAAGACAAAGAACGACTTGAAGGATACTTGCCTGCTATTTTTAACAGTTAGATCGACCACACACACACACACACACACACACACACGTTATGCAGTGAACTTCTTTGGCTTGCAACTGTTTCTGCTATAACATGTAATGCATTCAGAGCTGAGTGCTTGTTCACCTTGTAGCAGAAACAGGTTAGCTGATGAAGTTCATTGTATAATTTCCTTGTTATGTATTTAATTTCGTACTACACTCTGTACTCAACTAAGGCTTTATTCTCAAACACGTGTATATAGCTGAATTTTAGGTATAAAAAGTGAGGATCGCATCGCATTCGATGTCGCATAGTACTTGAGTAAATATGGTAACGAAGAATGAAGACTGTCTACTCCCAAGCTATTATTAATCATCTTTTTTGTTATAAGTACAAGGCCCGTAATTTGGGGGAAGGAGACCAGTCGATTACATCGACCCCAATACTTAACTGGCATTTAATTTATTGACCCCGAAAGACTGAAAAGCTAAGTCGACCTCGGCGGAATTTGAACTCAGAACGTAAAACCAGACGATTCTACCAGCTTGTCACCTTGGTAGTATTAACAAAGATTACAACAACATTACTAAAACTATAACTACTACCAATAATAGGTCGCTCGACTTACTAGAAAGAGCAGCTAAATTTCCTTAAAATCACACCCTACTGCCTTAGAAAAGGACTCTTTTAGATAATGTGGTGTAAGGTTCCTTGCATACAGGAAAAAGACGGGATTGCTATGGTTGGAATACTTTTAATCATAAATCTCCTGTGTCAGGAATGGTCTAAGTCTAAGCAACAACTATAACTATGAACTTGTGAGGAAGCTTCTATCCGGCTACTGGACATAGACCCAAGAATAGGGGGTGTAGTAGATGCAAACGCACCCCTTAACATTTTTGTGGGGCAATGAAAGCGCTTTGAACATCCTCCTGAAAATCTTCATTGCCAAATCGAACGAGCGAAGAAACATTTTTGGACTGATTTGAAACATTACTTTTCCATTATTGGATTTATCTAATTTGATTATGTACAACAACAACAAGAACAACCACAATTATGATAATAATAATTATATTATTATTATGATCGTACTGCTGCCCTCCTTCAATCGGGCAGGCAAGGCAGTTTTCCTTTGCCTGGCGGCTGTGGCGAAAGAGGTTGTTTGGTGGACAAGGCTGGAAGGCATGAGAACAGATACATTCCTCTTTGGTAGAGCTCTCATTGACTTCTTCGAGTTTCACTTGAAAAGGAAATTGAGAATGGAGAGGGAAGTGCTGTCCTCGAGTGAGTTTCTTGAAAGGTGGGTAAAAAGTTGCGAAAATGGCAAGTGTGGATGGTACTTCTCTAAGTGTAGACCTGTAAGTCGGAGAGAAGGAATTGGAGAGGGCACTTGCTCCTGAGGTTTCACGGAAACCTCGGACAGTGGGGTTCGTCGATTATCCTTAGAGGTCTTCCTGTATCAAGAAGGCCACATCTCTATCATCCCCTCTGTCACATTTTTTAAAGCCTTTGTATGCTATGCATATGTCCCTTCTTTTTCTCTGTATACTTTCTTTTTCCTTTTTTTAAAATCATTTTATATGTAAGTCCCCCACACTTTGTCTTTGTTGTCCCCCTCGTCCTTCGCCCTTGTGGCAAATGAAATTATTATTATTATTATATGTTTCACTTTTGCTTTGTATTTGTACAAGTTGACTCCCAAGTCTCACCCCAGAGACCTCAAGAGACAACAAGTTCAAGTTGGTGTTATGCCTAAGGTGTCACATATTTGGTTTTGCACATAGTATTGTTCTAGAGAATGTTTAAGAAAACATAAGAAAATTACAAGTTTGTTTTAAAATTTGAGATTACATAGACAATATTTTACGTAGGATATGGGTAGTTCCCATGAGCACTATCTTTTGAATTTCTGCCATTTTGGGGGTTCCTAGTATCTGAGCTAGGTAGGAATCAGCCCCTTTTGCTATCATTCCTCGGGCACCTATGACAACAGGTATTGTTTTAGTCTTTTATTATTATTATTATTATTATTATTATTATTATTATTATTATTATTACATCCGTGTTTGCTTTGATATTAAAATTGTAAAGATCGACCTTGTTTGTAAAAAATTTTGGACCTTAGTGGGTCTGCACCCACTAAGCAGATTTCTTTTTCGCACTTATGCCACTTGTCTAACTAGAAATAGAAGCCAAATATTTTAAAATCGTATCCGTACTGTCTTAAAAAGAGGAGGGTTACATTAGATAATGTCATCTTAATTATACAAAAAGGTGGAGCAGTCATAGCTGGAAGGCTTTCGTCGTAGGTCTGTTCGACCAAGACTGACTTGGATCTAAACAACTGTATGCTGATCTTCATACTTCCACGTTGTGTTAGACAAGACACAGAAGAAAGAAACAATAAACAGTTAAATACTGGGTAGCATGTCGATGTTGGTATTTAGTATAACATTCACTGAATAGCATTGTTACGTTACATCCGAATTGCTAGAAACAGCAAATAATTTCGGTAAATTTTCAGATTAACACCCGCACGATTTTCACTAGGGTGTTAGGGTTTTAGGGTCAGGGTTAGGGTTAGGATTAGGGTTACGGTTAGGGTTTTAGGGTTAGGGTTAGGTAATCGTGCGGTATTAATCTGAAAATTTACCCTAATTTCTCCTTCATACCATTGCTGTCTTAAGGTATGGCCACACTGAGTAATTGCTCAGGAGGTCACGAGTTTAGGGGCTCAATATTAATCTATGTACTCTGTGTTTATATATGTAGTACCCCAGTACATCGCTTTGCCTGGGGCGGAACACTGGCATAACTACAGGGTTATGCCGGAACACTTAATGCTTTTAAGACTGTTCTACCTCCAACCATACTTTACTCTGTTGGAAAAGGAAATGTCGTAATAGTCGAAAATATCCCTTAAAAAGACAACAAAAAGTCAAGGCCAGAATGCTTTTCATTCTAGGTCTACTTGATCACAATTGACCTAGGGCAAAACAACAACAACACGTACGACTCCAACAATAAGCAAAGCTTTACACGCTTCTCGGATAACACAGCTACTACCACTACCACCACCACCACCACCATCAGCAGCAGCAGCAATAAACGATTGCTGTAAAAGATAAAACTAAAAATAGCGGTGATAGCCCTAACGTTATTAACGATCGGCTGTAAACATCGATAACATTCAGTTGCAACATAAACAATGAAAAACCGCAGCAAACAGTGAAATAACGAAATGACCATCGATGATAACAACATCAATATATACATCTACAAATACCCACCCCTTAATTCTATCAATAACAGTCGCATTTGCCATCACTCTTGCTGTTGCATATCTATCTATCTATCTATCTATCTATCTCTATCTATCTATTTATCTCTATCTATCTCTATCTATCTATCTATGTCTGTCTGTCTGTTGTTTATATCTAACTCCATATTTATCTATTTTTGTCTTCCTATCCAGCTAATAATGTTTGTCTGTCTTCGTATTTGTTTATATCACGTTCTGTGCATTGTCTGGGTGTTTTTCTAGTTGTTAACCACCCACTGTCGATGCAATTCTGAAATACTTTCCGAGGCCACATAGACCCTCCTTAATACATCTGAAGAGATACTGTCATCTAAAACTGTCACAGAGTTTTCTCAGATATGCTTCCAAAATATACATTACAAATATAAAGACAAGGGGGAAATCGACCTTACATTGTATTAAATATAACAACAGCTGGGTGGATCTGTGTATGCATATATCCGTGTAACATGACAAGGACTTTGTAAAGTTGTGCGGCGGTTAATTTATTGAATGAGTTAGATATATATAAATTTTGTATTTGTTTGTCTGCAAAATTTACTACGAAAGCGTATATAGAAGCAAGAGAGGTAAACAATTGCAGGAAAACCGAGGTAATGTTCTTAGCTTGAACTGTTTTTCCGTTTAAAGAAAAATAACATTGCATGCACTAACTAAAACAGAAAATTTAAAGAAAGAATGTGTGTGTGTATGTATCAGGAACAGCTTTTCTTGCAAACTAGTTATATTAAAAACACGACTGTGTCTTTGTTTGATTATTTGTATTAAGGATTTTTTTCGTGCTTCCTTATTTGGACCTTTATTTTGAAAATGAGTGTGAAAGTCTTGAAAGGTCAGACCAATGGATTTTGGAACATTATTGTTCCAAACCAAACATAGATCACTGATAAGGAAATATGAAAAATCTTCCGTAAAAAAGACCAAACCTGAACATAGTCGTGTTACAAACACACACACACGCACGCACGCACACACACACGCACGCACACACATAATTGTCCAGGGATGGTTCGTATGTTAGAAAAAAGAACACTTACTAGACATAGAATGGGTTTAATTTTCATGCAAACACACACATTCATACATGGAAACATGTTTGTACATATTGTATATATGCATGTACAAATACAAATGAAAAAAATAAAGGCAATGCAAGAAAGTTGCGACAAAGACAATTAAATTAGGACTTTTGTGTTCCACACAGACGGATAGATAGATTGAGAGAGAGAGAGAGAGAGAGAGATGTTTATACATGCGGTTTATATGTATGTATATATTTTCAATTTATTGTGTACATGTTTATGTGTATAATATACATTTTATAAATACACACTCGTATATATAAAAAATAAATATATGTGCATGTGCGTATTGTCCCCATAAAACAGGTTCTTAACATAATTCAGCATTCTTCATTCATTTGTTTTTGCTAGAAAGCTACAAAAATTTCTCAAGTGTCATGACCATTGTTATTTGGAATGTAATCTTGTTTACTAAGAGAAAAAAAAATAACAAAAAAAAAAGAAAGAAAAGAAAGCTACAGTTGAATTATACGACGAAGTTTATAATTTCTTTGTAATAAATTAAAAGGGAATGAATTTGAAACACTGAAAATATTTCTATTAATTTATAAGTCTATACCTGTGTGTATTTACCTTATTTATGATTTGGTTTGTATTCATCGGTAGCTGTTGTGTAATCATGTATCTATTCTTGAATAAAATGTATGTGCATATTTGTTTATGTGCATGTAGGTTCGAGTATATAACTGTAAAGCACCAGACCAAATGCTTCAAAGTATTTAGCTACGTTATAGATTTAAAATTCAAATTCCGCCGAGGTCGACTTTACTTTTTACATTTCCAAAATTGTTAGAATAACCACTTGCATTGAAGACGATTCGGTCAGCTCTGCTCCGCTGCAAAATGCGTGGCCTTGAACTCATGTAAATTATTATTTTATATATATACACACACACGAACGTGGATTTCAATATATTAACAATGTTTTGAAAATATTGTATTTCTGTGACGTCTTTCTGTGTTTCACATGACTGCAACAAAGAGAAAAAGATTAAAAAATGCCAGTTTCTTTGTGCATAATAAATATGTGTGAGTTCCGTAGATTGTTGGTATGTTCGTCGCGACCATTTCATATTTTATTCAGTCGTCCAGTGAGTTTTGCTTTTTTAAGTGAGTAGGTAGAGTGTGATTTAAGGCAGATCTCGCTGCTATTTCTAGCCAGTCGAGCGACTACATAGAGATTCGTTGGTGATGTGTGGTGTAGAATATTGGTCTGTGTCTACGACTTGGGTTCAGTCTTCGATTACTCTTCTCAACTGTGCCCTTTCATTTCTATTAAAGGAAAAATCATACTGCATGTCCTAAATTACTTCAATTAACAAAGTCAAAACTAAAAGTGAAAATTTAAAGAAAGCATACCGTAAATTCTAGTTTAAAAAAATATATGTTTGTGTGTGTGTATGTATGTTTATATATGATTACCATTGACTCCATGCAGAATTCCCTTCTCATTGCTCACGCATACTTGTAACAGGTTTGGTAGCATTTCTGCCATGGAGTCTCAGATGACTAACCAACCCCGATTTTGTTTTAAATTTTTTTGTAACAAATTTAGTGAATAATTTGGTCAACATATCACTCTAACAGTAGTCCTGCTCTGCCCTTGTGCATTTGTCCAAAATGCATTTTCAGCTCATCAGTAGATGAGCATCACTTAGACAAAAGGGACTGCTGTGTTCCATTAGTGTGGTTATAACTGTACACATATAATCATCTTCTGCTGGTCCCCTGATATGTAACCTTTCATGGATGACATGTCCATTTTTTGAAAGTGTAATGCAACCAGGTGAGATTATCTCTTGACTTTCTATCATGCAGAACTTTGATATCCTGCAGTTTTCTGATATTACATTTCAATATTTAATGGGAAAGCAGGATTTTCTGAAAACTGCTAGTTATAGTATTACAGGCTGCCATTTATTTCTTTTCAGTGCAACATGTTCCCTATGTACAGTGAAAATGTTCAACGATTTAAGATTGTATATTGTAGCATTACAAAATCTCATTCTAGATGCTTACATAGAACTACTTTGCCATAAAATAATCACTTTGGAAGCCTGAAATCAAAAGCTTAATAACATGACCAACCCATCACAAATGGTACTTAATGAGGTGAGCTTCCACACTGAGACAACCTGCTTTTTCCTGCACTTCTGTGTTCAGGTGTAAAAGATTTTCAACTGATGTTTAACCTACACCTTAGACACTTCTGGTGAAATCTCCTTTTTTTCACTTGCTAAGTTAGGAGGGAAGGGCAGCACTCATGAAACTGGTAAAATTAATACTGTTAATGTTCTGTTTAAACTGTTGCAGGTCAACACTTGCAGGAAAGACATAAGCAGGGAGGAAATTCCAGAGCGATGATGTTCTAGGAATGAAGGATTGGGCATAGGGATTGGGGCAAGAAAAGGGTGTTTGGATGCATTAAGGTTGACAAAAAGTGTAGAGGTGAGTGGGATGGAGTTGCCTGAGTGGTGGAGACACAAGACTAGTGTGCTTCGAGGAGCAGAGGCCATTCTTTTCAAAAGTGGTGGAAAAGTCAGTTAAAACAGTTCTTTATGAACAGAGGATGGAGTGCATTTGTTAGTGATGGAGTACTCAGCTGTACGCCATTACTGTCACATCACATCTCTCTTCAGCTAATTGCTTTGCAGTCTTAACCCTTCGGATACCAAGCTGCCTGAAACTTCCCCTGGTTCTATGATACACATTTCCTGCTTTAAAGTAAACTAAATTAAAACCTTCCATCAAAATTCCTTGTTAATTTATGTACCAAACACCAGGTTCATCATTATCGTTTAACATCCGCTTTCCATGCTAGCATGGGTTGGACGAACAGGTTAATAATGATAAAATTATTTTAATAAATTCTTTGTTATTTTCAAAATCAATTGAAACTAAGGCAGTGTATTTCAACAGAAATATGGTAACAAAAGGGTTAAACACTCCTATTCTCCTCTGAATCCATACAATCTCTAAATGTTTTTGTATGTGCCTCTTGGCTGCTTTGTATCTTCCATGTTCTGCTTCTTTGGTTACCATACTCCTCACTCTCAGCCATTCTCTGAACCTCTTCCTTTTCTCATCTATTCTCTCTCCACTTTCATTATTCAATAACCTCATTTCTAATTGTCTTTGTAATTTATCTTCATTTGTGCATCACCAGTAGCTTCTAACAAACTACCTTTCAGTGGCTTCCAATCAGTTTCAACCATACCATCCTCAACCATACACAGTTTCTCTCACAGAGCCTCCCTCACAATCAACTCTTTCAATACCCACATCTTCAGCTATGGTTGGTATTTCATCTGCCAAGAGCTTTCTTCCTATTTTTCACTTTCAAGTAACACACACCTAAATGGTGATGTATAACAACTTCCTCCCATGCAAATACCTTTGAATCTCAAGGAAACACAGGTATTTGCTTGGGAGATATACAGGCAAATATCATCATATCTCAAAGTTACCTCTTGTCTCGCCTACACACCAAGTAGTCAGGTAGCCAACAATTGGCATCAACCCACCTGATGTGTATGTAATAAGTTTATGATTAGTTTTTTGTAACCGAGTATTACAGATTTATAAACCAACTCTGTTGACAAAATCATTTCACCATTTTCAAGAATAAGCTGGATAAAAAAACCTGCTCTGTTGACAAAATCATTTCACCATTTTCAAGAATAGGCTGGATAAATGTGCCAAGTTATTTTAATCTGAATACATATTATAAAGGATTTCAGCATTATAACACTTTCCAAAATTAGGTTTTAATTCAAGTTATATGTTGATATTCTTCCCACAGCTAGTTTAATAGGTAACTGCATAGTTTCACTGTTTATATGAACTTTTGATGGTTTTCTCCATCATTAATTGTCTGTTATAGGTCTTTATAAGCCATCTGTCTTAATGACAAAAGAGAAAACCAATTATGTGTTTCTGCTGTATAAGAAATTTCAAGTATTTTTGGTAGACATTGCTAACTGGTGTGACTGACATAGGTAACTAATTAAATTAGGAGAAAGTATTTTGGATTTAAGCTTTTGATATACATCACTGTTAATCTCAGCCATGACACTAGCATTATCTGTTTAATAACTACAAGTTTCTTTATATGTATTTTTTGTAATTAAACCAGATTTTAAAATGTAGTGGTGTAGCCTTTTCCATTAACAGGATCATTTCAACAACTTACACTAGACTCCTCAGGTACTTATGCCACACAATCAGTGATGGTCTTTTCCTTATATAATTTGATGTCTATTTTGACAGATTTTGCACAAAATCTTCAAGCAGGTTTGTTGGCATGGTGGCTTACTGACAATATTGAGTGTTACTGGCCGTATTGTCATGTTTGTATGAATGTAATAGTGAAGACCTAGAAATGTTATATAATTGGCTGTTTGAAGTCAATCAATCTATCTCCTTTTAACACATCATTTTTGCAGACTGTTTGTTTTTGAACTGACTGTATCAGATAAAAAGCTGTGGGTTTTTTTAAAGGATAATCAAAGATTATCGTAGTGCTTCCCAGTATAGCTGGAAGAAGACAAGGGTGCAGTTTACTTTGGGTAATGCTTTTATGAGGGTGGCGCTTTTGGGTCTGCTGTATAAGCCTGTATAGACTCGGGGGGCCTGGGTGGGGAAGTACCAAACGGAAGCTCTTCTCTGGGCTATATATAGACTAGCTAAGCCACTGTGCTGGACCATGCAATGGAAAAGACATTGTCTTACATACATCCTGTCATCACACAATATGAATAGAACACTTATTACTCTCCTGGCATGTTGGTCAGCTAGATGCTGTAATGACATTCTCTGATACAGACATGTTACATACTGAGACACACAATATGAAAAGATCACTCTCACTCACATGCCATCTCATAACTGAGAACTGTACAAATGTTCTCTTGCACTAATTTATAGATACTGGCACCTGGCACATTCTTGTAAATTATGACAAAACACAAATCATTTTATATTGTTGTTTGGAATATTATTTCATTAATTTTTTTATGAACATTTGTGTTATTATCAACTCCATCATATTTTTGTGAATGTAAACTTTATGCTATAACTGCTCTTATTTTTATCCTGTGTTGTACTGTCAAGTCTCTTGTTCTGTTTTGATCTGTTGCAATCAACTTAATCTTCTTAATGGAATAAAAAAAAGAATCTATTGATAACGTTTGTCATTATCTTCATCATTAATCTCGATATATTTTGTTATCATCATTTATTTTGTTAAAAATGCTTTCATTTATCTAATTCCACTAGACCAAGATATATAGAGATAACTATGTTACATGTTTTATTTAAATATATTATAGCTGACCCATGTATTTTCACAACAGTGATATTGTTCAATTCGGTAATACATTAAAGTTTACATCTCCTATGTCATTAATAAAGTCATACTCAAAATGAAAACTGATTATGTTTCTGAATATTTTTTTTTTATCAGTTCTGAAAACACTGATTCATTTTTAATTTGGAGGTCATTTCACTTTTAATATAATTTTTACATAAATTGAGTAAATTATTGTAAATTCATCTTTGCAAAAATGGCAGCTCATAAACTTGGTAATGGTCCCTTTAAGCCAAGTAGTTTTGCTACATTTTGGTTCAATATATTGAAGCAATGGTACTGTTTTCATAGGACTGGTACAGATATGCAATTTTGATTTCATATATATAATCACATCATATTTCTTTCCATTTATATTATGCTTACAAAATTTGTAATGGGCCAAATCAGTATTTCTTTTAAATCTTCCTAATCAATTTTCATAAAAAGAAAGTTTTGTTTCAGAGGTTTCAAAAATTAGTAGCTTAACTATTTAGCATTTAAACTGACCTTACCTGATCCCAATATTTTCCCTGTTTTTTTTATTTTTATGAGAATCTCTAACAATTCAGCAAATCCACTGCCATAACTTCAATGGTATGTTATGATCCAGTAGGTAGAATTATTTTGATCATCATCATCATCATCATCATCGTTTAACGTCCGCCTTCCATGCTAGCATGGGTTGGACGATTTGACTGAGGACTGGTGAAACCGGATGGCAACACCAGGCTCCAATCTAATTTGGCAGAGTTTCTACAGCTGGATGCCCTTCCTAACGCCAACCACTCAGAGAGTGTAGTGGGTGCTTTTACGTGTCACCCGCACGAAAACGGCCACGCTCGAAATGGTGTCTTTTATGTGCCACCCACACAGCAAAGAGAATATTAAGAATACCCTCTACATGTTGGAAGTACGTTGTACAGTTCCAGCCTGTTTGGAAGCTGCTGCTTTTTCTTTTTTCATTTCCTGTTAATTGAGATTATACAGGAAAATTTAATAATTGATAATTAATGATGTATCCCATGTTATAAAGTTACTGAAACTTGATATATAGGTTGAAAATTGAAGTGCACTGAATAAACATTTATTTGAATATTAATTGTATATTACATACAGTTAATGTATTACATTGTTATAACATACTATCTTAAAAGCCGCACGGGAACTTTTAAGCTAGCTCTTGCGGAGGGCTAACTGGGCCTGCAGCCCAAAACTAAATAGCATGACTATAATAGACCTGTAATGACTATATGCCCCGATTGTGTTTGATCAGAAATTAAGGACGGATGAGAATTAATTCTGTAATGCAATCATTCTGTTGTTCTAGTTCCACGTTGAATTCCAACTGTTGGCCAATTTGCCCCAAAGTTCTTATAGACATAAAATTAACGAAGCAAATGTCATTTATCTCCCCCTTGATCTCTGACGTCATCTGACAAACACCACCAAATTGGTGAATCAGCCATGCTTTACCTGCTAAAAATAGTGACCCAAATGCTTTTAAATCAGATCCCAATGCTGGATGTTCAAGAACCAAATGAAGGGCAAATTTTCAATCCCAGGATCATTCTGATTCCAAAAAGGTATATGTCTATGTAGAGCAAATGTAGGCCGAGATGCAGGGATCCCAGATGGACAGGCAGAATTTCACTTTTATTATTATAAATTGTTAATTTATTACTCGTAGTTTCTTTACTTTATATATCATTTATGTTTGCCATATCCACCAACTTTTTAAAATTTATATTGCATTTTAAGAACAATAGCATCATTGATTGTAAGATTTACTATAGACCAATCACTAACTCAATGTATTTATGATCATGGGAGTGGCAAGGAAGTGTCTGTGTAACTCGTGTAACAAATACCATACAAGGTATTTTTGTTTGAAATAGTTGCGCTTTCTATTATCTAGCTGATATCTTTCAATGATGTTTATGGGTGAAAGGACATGCATGTGTGCACATGATAGTCTTCCTGATACCTTACTGCATTCACAGAACTTGTTAACATTGGCTATTTGAAAAACACACCCAAGGTGCAACACTGTGGAATTGAACATGGTTCTTAGTGGCTTTGAAATGAACTTCCCAGCCAAACAGCCGGGTTTGCTTGCATGCTCATCTGAAATCATCATTGATTATGTTTGGTTATTTTTACTAAAGAATTATTAAAAAGAATATGATGTTTATTACATATGCCTTTGATGGAAAAGAAAAATTAGACATCTACGTAATTCCCGATTTAAAGATATATTTATTTTTTGTTGACATGAAATCATTTGTTATATTTGAGTTTTAAAAGATATAGAGTTTATGTTTAGTCTTAACCAAAATTTAATAATCAATACTTCTAGCATGGTTACCTTGTAATTAAAAACAAAATAAAATATTTTTAATGAACCAGTTTCTCAGTAATTTTTTTTTCAATAATGCAGGTTCTAACTTGTACCATTCTTTCTGTACTGCAGCAAATAATGATTTCCTGCATTTAAAAGTTCCTGAATTCTGTTTTGATTTAATGATCTGCCATAAATTATCAATATGGTTCAGGTCAGGAGACTGTCCAACCAAAATAAAATCTCGTGATTTTGGAGAAATATTGTGATTAATTTAGGAGAGATTCATTAGTAGCTTTATCGTCTGAGTTGTACTGCCTGTCTGGGTTGACTTAGCTTTTATAAAGCTAACTCAAAACAGAGAGGCTTTTGTAAGCTTTTCTCCTATTATCTTGTAGTAACTATGGCGTAATATTATGTGCATGTACTTTACAAAGGGCTCGGGGCACTTTGAATCATAGCAGGGGGGGTGTTGAAAAAGTGTTGAAATAGAAGATGGTTGATGGTTAAGATAGGTTTGAGAGGCACTGCTCTAAGATGTTAAGGTGTGATATGAGGGAAGTTGGTTGCTATTTTTAGCAGATTTAACCACCAGGCTACTACCCCCCCCCCCCGGGCTGCTATCACTTTTTCTTAATTTTGATACTTTACAGATAGTATTAATAGCATGTCCAATTTAATATTCTTTTTCAGCTTTTTTCGTTGTTCTTGTAGCCATGACCTTTATCATGATACGGAAGAATCCTTCCTTTCTTGGAAGGTGGAAAATACTTATTTCCTTTGTAGAGAACTAACAAACCTAAAAATAGATAGAGACCTCCTACTGTTTATTTAGAGCAAAAACAAAATAACAAACGTTAATGGAAAGGGAAGAGGTCATACAAAGAATATAACAAAGGAACAAGATTCAGGTTATGGAAATAAAGGAATAAAATTCGAAAACAATAAATTTATCAAATAAAAAAGAAATAATAGAAAATCTCAATATAATATTAATTAAAAAAGTAACAAGACTCTGATTTCCTCTGCAAGTATTTGTATATATTTTTTATTGAATTTTATAGGTGTTTGATTTAAAAAACAGAGCAAAACTGAGTTTACACATGCTCATAAATACAATACAGAGATGTATTTAATCATGTTGCATATGGGTTTGGGGTTTAAATTTGAATTTAGCAAAGAGAGTCTTACCAGCTCTGGTGTAGATTGAGTATGCTTACTTGTTAATTTGGTCACTAAATTTCAGGTATACACTTAGTATGAGCCTTTCTGTATCAGTTTTGTTGCATTCTTAAGGATTATAAAGAACAGCAGTACATCATGCATATGAAGGGTTTCAAGAACAAAATAATTATCGTGTTTTAATTTCCATAGAGTCCTAGTGAGACAGCTACAGGAAAATATTTGGCTAAAACTAAGCTATTGTACTTGGTTTTTGTCCATCTGGAGAAAGGTTTTGACAGAGTTGTTTGCTTTCTTATCTGGTTGTCTCTAAGGAAGTTAGGAATAGATTAGTGGCTTGTTAGAACTGTATAAGCCATGTACAGCAGTGCTGTCAGTAGGGTGAGAGTTGGCTGTGAATACAATGATGAATTTAGTATACAAGTAGGGGTCCACCAGGGCTCAGTTCTCAGTCCAGTATTATTTATCATTGTCTTCCAGACCATAAACAGAGGAATTCAGAACAGGATGCCCACGGGAACTACTATATGCTGATGAACTCGCTCTTATTGCAGAGCCTGTAACAGAATTGGAGAAGAAATTCCAGGCATAGAAGCAAAACCTGGAATCAAAGGGATGAAGTGGTGAGGACCGATCTCAGGATGTTGGGCCTCATGGAGGAGATGACAATGGACTGAGATGTTTGGTGATATGAAGGTCTTGAGAAGACCTGCCCACTTCTGCAAAACTGAGTTCTAGAAGCGCTGTAGGTTCCACCTACATGTGACAACAATAAAATTTTTCTTATACCCTACCCCAACAAATCAAACTATATCTCTCCTCTTCCTCATATTTCCTCTTTTCATGTGCTATACTTTTGTTTATCTCTTGCTCCCCAATCCTGTCCTCACTGCCTGATCACTGTATCATTGCTATTCTGTTGTCCCTCACCCTCTCTATATGTCCAGTTTTACCAGTCACTGCATTCCCCAGCCTCACGCTCTTTGAATTCATATGAAGGCTCTACTCCTTACTCATGCACCTTGGCAATACCCTTCCATTTATCTTCTAACACCCGTATCTTGAGGGCATGCTCTTCCACTTTGCCATCACTTATCTCTCCTTTGCTCTGCTCAACTGTTCCATTTATATTCTGAATCCCATTCTTTGTGAGTATGCGCTAACACTTCACCACCATCTGTCTCCTGCTCTTTCTTTCACTCTCGCTCTCTTCCACTCTCTCTCTCTCTTTCTCTTACTCTCTCTCACTGGTTAGCCATGTATCTCTTCTACAGCAACACACCTGTTCCTGTGAAGACCTACTGCATACAAGAATTTCACCTGACATTATGCATTACTGCACATGTTGTTCAGCTCTTCACTTTAGTACTGTGTTGGTTCTTAGACTGGTCTCTTTATATAAGCTTCATAACAGATCTAATTGGACAGGTCTATAGCGAAACCATCACTTGAAAATTCAGCAGTTATTTAAATATGATTGGTTAGATTTTTGCTGACATCATTACTCAATCTGCCAAAACTTTAGTTGGTTTTTTTACAAAGAATTTCCTGATTGAAAACAGCAAATCCTTGGCTGAGATCAATATATAAACCTGCTATTAGTTTTGTTACTGTTGTTCAACCCCGGATCAGACCTGACCAAACAAACCTATGATCAATGGTATTCCAGCCATGATCATCCTATCTGTTATTCTAAACACTACAGGATAACATTATACAATGACTCTTTCCTTTCTATATAATGTGGAAGGGTGTAATTTAAGGGAGATTTTGTTCTTTCTACCAAGTTAAGCAACTCAGTAGAAACTCCATTAGGCTGAATCACCGTTTGTTATATTCCAGCTCATATGTAAATACCACATCTTAATGATAGAAAATTTTTAACAATTGAAAATGTTTTCATGAGTAAAATTTTTTTTAACGTTTCTTAGAATTGTTCAACTTGTGTCCAAGGAAAAAAATTCAATAATTGATTGTAAAATTGTTATTTAAAAGTTAATCTTAGATTCATTAGTAATTATTGTTTGCCCTTCAACCTTGTAAATAAGGTGTGTCAGTTGTGAGTTTTGTTTATCTTTTAATAAGCTGCCTTCCACTTCTAAAAATCAACAGTTTTGGAGGGAGAGATGAGTGAATTCTAATGAATTAATCATTTAGCATTCAAACCAGCCATATCCAACCCAAAATATTCTACCTGTTTTACATTCAAACTGACTAGATCCAGCTTCTCATACCTATCCTACAATCTTATTCTAAAAATAAACCATCACATCATTGAAATTTTGAAACTACATGGTAATGCATGATTAATTCAAAACAATATGAATAAAAAGCGATCACATTTGACAGTAACCTGAATCCTAAAGAATTAAGTAACAATCAAAGCTGTCAGCTCAATCCTCATTCCAATCTGCTGGAAAGGCTTCCATGAGTCTAATTTCATAGTGAGACAAAACACACAGGAATATGAATCCATTTTCAAAATCTGTAGCCAAATCTGCATTTGTGTCTCTGAAAATACTAATAATCTTCTATGCTGGGTTCCACCTATTTGGTTACACCCAAACATCATCTCAACTTCCTCAAACTCTCTGTTTGGTCATGCAGTTAATCTCTCAACTTCATACAGCAGTAAAATTTTGATAATTTAAAAATCCTTAAGCTGTAATATAATCAGTTGTTGGAATGTTGTAATTGAGTGCTGTTAGCATTTCCTCAAAGTTATGTTGGAATGCCTAGAAATTTTGCAGAAATTCACTTCATGTGTCTCCATTCTCCTCACTTTTGTTTATCAGACCTTTTACTCAAAATTTTAGATTCAATCTAGTTTAAAAGTATATTTATACTTATATTTCAAACATCTTTTATCTTTTACTTGTTTCAGTCATTAGATTATGGCTGTGCTGGAGCTCCACTTTGAAGAATTTTTAGTTGACCAATTGAACTCCAGTACTTTTTTTTAAGCCAGGTTCTATCAGTTACCTTTGCTGAACTGCTAAGTTACAGGGATGTAAAGACACTAACACTGGCTGTCAAGCAGTGGTGGAGGGACAAACACATAGGCACATAAATTGACTTATATGTATGTATACACACACACACACACACACACACACACACACACACACACACACACACACACACACACACAGGTGAGCACATAAGTGCAAATTGATGTGGAAAAAATAGTACTCAAATACTAAAGGTTGAATAATATGCTATTATTAAAACTGCAAAGTTATCACAAAACAGTTACTCAGAGTTTCACATTCCCATTCATTGGACAATTGTGATGAAAACAGGAATATGAATCTATGTTCAAAATCTGTAACCAAATCTGTGTTTGTGTTATCACAAGTGTCAGACAAATGGGAATGTGAAACTCTGAGTAACTGTTTTGTGATAATTTTGCAACTTTAATGAAAGTATATATATGATGGGCTTTCAGTTTCAGTCTACCAAATCCATTCACAAGGCTCAGACACTTGCCCAAGATGTCACACACTGGGAATGAACCCAGAACCATACAGTTGGGAAGCAAACTTCTAATCACATAGCCATGCCTGTGTCTATTTATATATATATATGTATATGCTTTCACATCTTGTGATATCTCTGGCTTGACTGGTTTGGTAAGTTAATGCTCTTTTAGGACAGGTAAAACACCAGTGTTAAAAGTGAATAATATGATCAATAATAAAAGTGATGTAATACTTTTGGTATTTCTGTTAATTGTCCATCCTAAAGGCAAGTGGGCTGATTCTTTAAACAGTGAAAACATCTATAAGATGAATAAGCTGTTAGGTAATAAAATATGCACAAAACCTCAATAAATAAAAGCCTTTCCCTCCTATATCTTCTGTGGGGGCTGGTTTGTATCCTATCTGCAAAGTTACACAGGAACTTTTGTCAAAGCATCCAACTCTACCTTAGTATATCTAGATCAGTGGTTCTCAACTGGGTGCCAGATGACCATTGGTGGTGGGGGGGTTTCCATAAGGTATTGTTGTTAAAGCTTATGAGCAATAAATTGGTTATACTTGTACAATGCACAAAATATTTTAACAAATTTTTTAACATAGTTTCTAATAATATTTAATTATAAAAATGTAACAGGCTTTTTTTTTTTAACATGGGGGTCCAGAAGAATAAAATAGGAATCAAAGGAGGCCATAAGTAAAAAATGGTCAAGAATCACTGTTCTAGATAAATATTAAATTATCTTTAGTATCTAAATGTTTCAGGTAAGTTATTGTTAATGCAATTATAATTTCTTGGACTTGTTTGTAGAGTTTTAAGTGTGTGTGTGTGTGTGTGTGTGTGTGCATGCGCGCATGTACACTACATGTCAATTAGCTTAATCTCCAAATAATATAAAGTATTTTTTATTCCTAGATGTTTACATTGTTCACAACAAAATTTGAACCTAGAACCTTTATTTCTAAAACAAGGGTTATGATGGGATAATCATATTAAAGCATTATTAATTGAAATTGTGGCAGAATATAATTACACATCTTTATTTTCAAGTATCGAGTCACAAAGCTTCAAGAACACCAATTTCATTAACTTCACCAGTCTGGAAAAAATCTACATAATTTATGCACACAAAGCTTTTTCTTTGGCCTACAGAATAAAAGAAAGAAAAAGAGAGAGAGAGAGATAATCATGTTAAGCTCCTCATCTTAGTTGTCTTTCAGGAATGTTATGTTAAATTATTGAAATATAGGTTTACATCTGTAGATTATTAGTTTAGAAATGTAGTAAAATTTCCATTTTTGATTACCCTCTTTCAAAGCATTCTCTGTAGCACATACTATTTCTCTATGTTGTAAGAGTAATATATTCATTTGTGGATATTAAGGTGTAAAGGTAAGGTGGTGAGCTAGCAGAAACGTAAGCACGCCGGGCGAAATGCTTTGCGGTATTTCGTCTGCTGTTATGTTCTGAGTTCAAATTCCGCCAAGGTCGGCTTAGCCTTTCATCCTTTCGAGGTCAATAAATTAAGTACCAGTTACGCACTGGGGTTGATGTAATTGACTTAATCCCTTTGTCTGTCCTTGTTTGTCCCCTCTATGTTTAGCCCCTTGTGGGCAATAAAGAAATAAGAATTGTTAGCATGCTGGGCAAAATGCTTAGTGGCATTTCATTCATCTTTACACTCTGAGTTCAAATTTTGCTGAGGTTGACTATCTTTCATCCTTTTGGAGTTTATGAAATAAGTGCCAGTTGAACAGGGGTTGATGTAATCAACTTCTCCCTCCCCTCAAAACAGCTAGCCTTATGCCAAAATTTGAAACTGATATTAAGGTGTAGGTGTGGTAAAGTAACCGATTTTAATGGATATCCTATGCTGTTGTGCCATTTCATTGATGGGAAATGCCCTAACAAAAAATATAATCAAATGATTTCTAGCATCTGAGTATATTGGTGATCTTGAACAGCACCAGACTGGATTGTAGTGATGGCAAATACCCTGATGGGATGACCTATTTTCTATATACCTTTGGTCACTCTTTGGTCAAGGATACAACTGTTACTGATACTTTTGTTGACAGTCATATCTTGGAGGTTACAATCCACTTATTTTTCTTTTATCTGCTTTATTGTATTGTACATGATATGTTTGTACAGAAAAAGGGGATATATCCTCAGACCATAGGCCTGAGTGGAATGCTGGTAACAGATTCTATTGAAGGCATTCAAAGGCCAGTGTTAAGTTCCATGGAAATTAAGCAGCACTGGTTGTGATAGAAACATATGTGTTGCTAGTAAATTGACAAAGAATTTTCTTAACACCATTGAGACAAAGGTAGTTGAAGTAGGAGTGAAGCTGCTAAAAGTATTCAAAGCTTAGTGTTGAAGAAAGCACTAGGCTTCAAATGTCATCATCATCATCATTGTTTAACGTCTGCTTTCCATGCTAGCATGGGTTGGCCGATTTGACTGAGGACTGGCGAACCAGATGGCTACGCCAGGCTCCAATCTGATTTGGCAGAGTTTCTGTAGCTGGATGCCCTTCCTAACATCAACCACTCCGAGAGTGTAGTGGGTGCTTTTTACGTGTAACCGGCATGAGGGTTAGTCAGGCGGTACTGGCAATGGCCACGCTCAAAATGGTGTATTTCAGGTGCCACCTGCACAGGAGCCAGTCCGGCGGCACTGGCAACGACCTCGCTCAAATGTCTTTTCATGTGCCACCGGCACAAGTGCCAAAAATTCACTGAAAGGTCCAGTCTTTGTGGCATGGTGACTTGTGTACCTCAGTGACCCCGAGAGCTATGCAAGTAGAGTGCAAGATCCTGGTAGGGCCTCCTATGCTGGACAGAGACCACATTAATATGGATCACTTCTTTCCAGAGGTAAAAACGAGTTTGTATAGGGTCAACACACCTACCCAGAAAAAGACAGAAAAGTATCAAAGACAATTCAAAACTGACAAGACCTGGTGGGAGAGATAGAAATGACAAGCCCAGAGTTCAGCAGAGTGGAGAAAAGTTATCAGTGGCCTATGTTCCATAGAGAGAAAAGGGCTTAAGTCAGTTCGTAAAGTCAGTTGAAAGGCAAAGATAGTTGAAGCAGCCTTTTCATTTTGTGGCAGTGAATCACTTTAACTATCATCTGTAGTAATGCTTTGTGTCACTGTATTGGTGAATAGAGATGAAGAATAAAAACAAATTTCAAGGCAAAAAAAAGTTTTAAAAATAAATAAAATAATAATGAATATCTCAAGAATTAAATACATGTTTTTGAGTGAATGTTTCCCATCAAGAAGATTTGTCTGTCATTTACATTATTTATTTATCTTTTAAATCATGCATTTTGTGAATAATTACCATTGATTATAGATTTCCAGTAGTTTAATCACTAGTTTGCTGTATTTCCAGTGGAGTGAGTGACAACAGAGTGTCTGCATAGCATGGTGGAATAAATACTGCAAGCTATTTTTGTCTGAGTGATGCAAGTGTCTTCTACCACCTGATGCTATTAGTAGAAGACACATGCCTAAGGTACTGCACAATGGGATCATATGGTTGCAAAGCAAACTTCTTAACCAAAAAAATACTATGAAACAGAAGCTAAGCACTGGTTTATCAGAAATACTTAGCGTTAGTGGTATTTACTATTTTTTTTATACGAATAGGCGCAGGAGTGGCTGTGTGGTAAGTAGCTTGCTTACCAACCACATGGTTCCGGGTTCATTCCCACTGCGTGGCACCTTGGGCAAGTGTCTTCTACTATAGCCTCGGGCCAACCAAACCCTTGTGAGTGGATTTGGTAGACAGAAACTGAAAGAAGCCCGTCGTACATATGTATATATATATATATGTATGTCTTTATATTGCTTATTCAGGAGAGAAAGAACAGTACATATAATCTTTATGGAGAGAGAAAGAGAAGATATCTTTAGACCTAAGGCCTAGTCATAATATTGGTAACAAGAGTGAACTCTGTTATTGGTATTTAAGGGCAAGGGTGGGTTTAAGTTGGGTTATGGATTATTTTGCTTACCTAAACCCTCACATTAGAACTTTCCCTTTCTGTTTACAGTTCACTATGTTTTCTCCCAGGAAATGGATCTTGTAATATACATTCTTTTCTACTCAGGCACAAGGCCCAAAATTTTTGGGGAGGGGACCAGTCGATTAAATCGACCCCAGTATGCAACTGGTACTTAATTTATCAACCTCAAAAGGATGAAAGGCAAAGTCGACCTTGGTGGAATTTGAACTCAGAACGTAAAGACAGACGAATACCACTAAGCGTTTCGCCTAGCGTGCTAACATTTCTGCCAGCTCACCGTTTTTAAAAATAATCTTTTCTACTCTAGGCACAAAGCCTGAAAATTTTGGGGTGGGAGCCAGTTGATTAGATTGACTCCAGTATGCAACTGGTACTTAATCTATCAACCATAAAAGGATGAAAAGCAAAGTTGACCTCAGCGGAATTTGGGTCTTGTAATATATATTACCAAAGTAATCAGTCTTGAGAAGTCATAGTAATAAAATTATGAAAAGTGGAATTCAAGGAAATAAATGAATCATTACTTCAGTAAATATTAATTACAAACAGTTTCTGAAGTGGAATAAATTATTTTACTACTAGCTGGCCCCATGCCATCAAAAATAATAACTAATTGTAGTATTTCATATATAAATAAGGACAAAAGATAGAATACACATGGTAAATCAAATTAATACACTTGTCAATGTCATCTAGTAGTTGTCTTTTGAGATAAGACATTGATCTTTATTTGTTAGTGAAAGGATGCTAGTTCACACATACATTCACATACTTCTTTTGTACACACACACACACATATACTCACATAGAGTTGAAATGCTGTTTGATTTTTCTTTTCAGCGTTGAATGTTCACCATCCCACTTCCATTGAGCATACACACACGCGCACACACACACACACACACACACACACAAACATTCACATACCTCCCTTTTACATACACACCCATATACTCACACAGAGTTGAAATGCTGCCACTATCAGTTTTCCACCTCCCCTTCCTTCCTTATTCATCTATCACCCCTTCCTTTCTCATTCATATGTTGTGATGGAGAAAAACATGAGAGTACTATTATAGTAGATGAGAATCAAGAGAGATCTAAGGTTTGGCTAGAATCCTTTGTCAGAAAAAGAGGGAAATGTTTAGTACTAATGATGAATGTATCAATTGGAAGTAAGACAGAAAGAAAGAAAGCAACAGTAAAGACTTAAGCAGAGGGAGGGTAAAGTAACATCTAAATAGGGTGGCTGAACTGTTAGCATGCTTGGCAAAATACTTAGCAGCATTTTGTCTGTCTTTACATTCTGAGTTCAAATTCCACTAAGGTCACCTTTGCCTTTCAGCCATTTGGAGTCAATAAAACAAGTACCAGTTGAGCACTGGGGTCAGAATAATTGACTTAACTCCTCATTGGAACTGCTGGCCTTGTGTCAAGATTTGAAACCAATAATTACACCTCAACGAATCAGAAAATATTATGACCTACTCTAATGAGTCTCAACTATTTCCAGTAGCTAATACTGTTTAATAGAAGGTATTTCTGATTGAGTAAGGCTTTAAATAACATTCAAATTTTTTCAAATAGTGTTGAAAAGTTTTGAAAACAAAAGTTTTAGACAAAAAGTGTTTTAAACACAAAAAAAGTCTTAGTATGAAGATGCATGATCAAAGTGCAGAGAAACACAGCAAGAGTGGTGATAAATTTTAACAATGGGGAAGTGGAAAGGTTAAAATCAGGAAAATGTACACATGCATGAATGCATGCTTACATATGTATATATATATATATATATATATATACACACCGATGTACATACAGGCATGGCTGTGTGGTTAGGAAGCTCACTTTGCAACCGTGTAGTTCTGTGTATTTGCCAGTGGCTATGATTTGGCATGGTGGAGATTACTTTCTCAAAGTGCTGGGTGTTACAACATCTGAGAGTCATGGACAGTTGAGACAACCCACTCCAGATGCCATTCAGGAGTGATAGACATGTTTTGCCATTTTTGTGGCTTGTCAACATCACGTACTCAAAGTGAATCAGAGGTGAATCATACGGCCAGTCCATGACCTACATACATGTAGTATGAAAACAATATGCTGGTATGCTTGGACAGTGCATATATAAGAATAAATTCAAATACACCTAGTACTCATTCTATTGGTATCTTTTGCTGAACCACTAAGTTACAGGAACATAAACACACCAACATCGGTTGTCAAACAATGGTGGGAGGACAGACACAAAGACACACATAAATATATACATATACACACACACACGTGTGTGTGTGTGAAGGTGTGTGGTTTAGTTGTTAGGGCATTCGGCTGATGATCGTAAAGTCGTAAGTTCAATTCCTGGTGACGCGTTGTGTCCTTGAACAAGACACTTCATTTCACATTGCTCCAGTCAACTCAGCTGGCAAAAATAAGTTGTACTTTTATTTCAAAGGGCCAGCCTTGTCACACTCTGCGTCACACTGAATCTCCTTGAGAACTACATTAAGGGTACATGTGTCTGTGGTGTGCTCAGCCACTTGCACATTAATTTCACAAGCAAGCTTTTCCGTTGATTGTATCAGCTGAGATCCTTGTCATCGTAACCAACGGAGTGCTCCCTCGATATATATATATATATATATAACAATTAGAAAATGGAGGATAGGGTTGAACCCCCCAACCTCTAACTCTCTCACGTTATATATATATATATATATATATATATACACACACACACACACACACACACACACACACAATGGACTTCTTTCAGTTTCTGTCTACCAAATCCACTCACAAGGCTTTGGTCAGCCCGAGGCTTATAGTAGAAGACACTTGAGAAGGTGCCACACAGTGAGACTGAACCCAGAACCATGTGGTTGGGAAGCAAGCTTCTTATCATTCAGCTGCATAATGGTAATAGTTACTTCTTAAAGGATGAAAAAATTCCATGCCCTTTTTTTCTAATAAGCCTCCATGAACCCCAATAGATAATAGTATTTAATGTCAGGGACCTGTGATTGAAAAAGGCTTTAGATAAGACTTATGTCATTTCACATAGTGTCAAAAGGTTTAGAGAATGTGAAATTCAAAACAAAAATATTACACTGGAATGCAAAATGTTACAAACCACAGAAACACAAGAATGCATAATTTTACGGAAATTATATATCAGTGGAACACATGTTCAATAAAGCAGATGATAATGTTATTCATTGGAAAGCTTGTTTACATTTGAAGGTAATAAAACATTTGTAAACTAATAGATAACAATGTCAGAAGATACAAAGCTGCTATCATGACACAATAGAAATTAACAGCATAACAATGAAAAACCAAATAGCATCAGGTTTCCAATTTGACGGTTGAAAATAGAACCACATAACTGAAATGGCTTTAGAAATGTTTTTAAATCAAAAGTCAGAAATACCTGGTCTGCTATTCTTTGGTGAATCATTTTGTGAGCTTATTGTGTTTTGATATGCAAGTGAGCTATTGTTCTGACATAGTGTATACACATATACATTTGAGTTGATCAACTGGAAAAGAGCTGGTTGATGTGGTGGTCAGTTCTTTGTATCATATTCACTTACTATATCTGACTGGTTGTTGGCCTGGTGGATTCTGAAGAGAACTGGCTGATGATAGTTAGCTGAAGTTTGATAGTAGGAATACTACCAGGTTTGTATGACACTGTCCTGAAAATGACTGTGAAGGTGTCCCTCACAGACAAACAAGGGGCCTGGTGGCAACGAGACAACTCCAATTTCTTAACTAATTTATTTGTGTCTCAAAATGTCTCTACAACTATCTTATCCACTCTGTGCAACTTCAGGTACTAAAACAATATAAATGTAAGCCATGACTACTGATTTGGCAAATATCATTTTGTAGGTGACTCTTGCTAAAAAGAAGTGATCTGATTAGCTGAAAATAGTAAAGAACCTACCTATAATGTAATATTCTTTAGTGTTAGCCACATATATGCATGCCTACATACAAACATGTTACCATCATCATCTATCTATCTATCTATCTATCTATCTATCTATCTATCTATCTATATATCTATCTATCTATCTATCTATCTATCTATCTATCTATCTATCTATCTATATATATATATATATATATATATATATATATATATATAAAACAAATGACAGAAAATTGAATATATGGGAAACTTCATTGTTCACAACAATCATTTCGACCCACCTTGCATTGATCCCTTCATGGGTGGGATATTGTACAATTGGTTGTGGTGCATCCTTTAGTGCAGAAGTGTCTCATCAGCTAATTTTATAAGGAGTATCTTGTTAAATAAACTTTGTTTTGCTTTGTTTTAATATAACATGTTGTTAGTGACCATATATATATTAAATTAGTGTTTTAAGTGCTATAAAATATATCTGCCAAACTCAGGAGCTTCATTATTCACATATCATTCAACTCTAAAATATTATTATAATGAATACTGATAGGAGGAATGATTTTGCATATCAAAACTGATTAAAATAAATGTTCAGAGCAACATATTTAAAACAGTAAAAAAGTTGTGATTTCACAAATGTTTCATAATTATATTGTAATTTTTACAGCTGTTTCAGTAATTATCAGGTCATCCCATAAGTTCTGTTCGAATTTTGAATAAAGAAAACAAGTGATCAAATGTTATATTTAATTGAAATTTAATCATCAATGTACTTTCCTTGATTATCTATGACTTCCTTCCATCTATTTACAAGCTTTTTTATCCCATCAATGTAAAACTCTTTTTGTTTCAAAGCGAACTCTGAAATGTCAGTTTTGACCTCCTCCTGGCTTGCGAAAGTTATGTCCCCCAAATGATTCTGTAAACTACGAAACAAATGGTAGTCTGAAGGAGCAAGGTCGGGAGAATAATATGGATGAGGAATTTTTTCCCAACCAAGCTCTTCGATCTTCTGTGATGTGATCTTTGCAGTGTGGGGTCATGCATTGTCCTGATGAAACATCACTCCTTTTTGATTCACTAAAGCGGGTCTTTTTTTCTTCAAAGCCTGGTTCAAACGCTTGCTGACAGTAGACTTGAGCATTGATTGTTGCATTAGGTGGTAACAATTCAAAGTGAATTACTCCTTTGCAATTTCACCAGATAGAGAGAAGAACCTTTTTCCCATGAAGTTCCCTTCTCAGTTGTGGTTGAGCTTTTTCCCTTTCACCAAGCCACTGTTTTCGACATTTAACATTTCGATAGAAGATCCATTTTTCGTCACCAGTCACAAGTCTATCCAAAACGGGTGAAATGAGTTCGCGAGAATGGAGAGAAAAGCAGATGTGAACTCAGGATTTGCTGTTGCTTTCGGACAATTCATGAGGCACCCATTTTCCAAGTTTAGGAACCTTTCCAAGTTGTTGAAGATGATGATGAACAGTTGTATGGTTTGAACTAAGTTTTATTGCCAATTCCTCAACTGATAATGCAGGATTTTCTTCAAGTAATGCCTCAAGGAGCTTATCATCAAACTCAACTGGACGTCCTGTTCGATCTTCATCTTCAAGGCTGAAATCTCTACTTCTGAATTTTGCAAACCATCTTCTGCAAGTTCTTTCATTCAAGCATTCTTTCCCATAAACTGAGTGTATGTTTCGAGTTGCTTCAGGTGCAGAGTTTCCTTTTTCGTACTCATAAAGCATTATGTGCCTTAAATGCTCTTTGGATACTTCCATGTTAGAAATTTTAATTCTGTTATTCTGTAAAATAATATTTAATTAGTTTAAATGTACACAAATGCATAAAAATAATTTTTAATTCCATTAGACATTCTAAAATACTATTAAATTTCATTCAATTTTAAAAAAGGTAAAATCGGACAGAACTTATGGGATGACCTGATAAAATACAAATG